>NC_052501.1:35457588-35715618 GCF_016617805.1 Bactrocera tryoni
GAAAATTTAGATATGATGTTAAACTTTGCAAGAAGTCATTCAGATTGGATGTTAAACTTTGCAAGAAGTCATTCAGATTGGTCATGACCTGAGGGAGCAAAAAAGTGGAGAAGGAGAGAGGAAGCGATTGTGAGAGAAATGTGTATAGTCCAAAAGGAAAGGAATTTCACGTTCATTTCACAAAAGAACTGTGAAGCATGGAGGTGGAAACATTATGGTGTGGAGATGTTTTTCTTGGCATGGAGTAGGTCCTATATACCGGACAACTAACAAAACAACAGCGTCGGAGTACAAGGAAATACTTGAAAATATCATGATACCCTATGCTGAAGAAAACTTACCATTACGTTGGGTGTATCAACAAGATAATGACCCGAAACATACCTCCCAACTGATTAAGAAATATTTTGAAGACAATAGTGTTAACGTTTTGAAGTGGCCAAGCCAATCCCCGGATTTAAATCCAATAGAAAACATATGGGGAGAACTAAAAAAAAAATTTGGCGCCTCAATCTTTCTCTAACAAAGACCAGTTATACCTGAGACAGACATATAGTAACAATACCATATATGGTACAAATACCATATGTGTGTCACCAAAAACCAGCAAAATACTATATGAGCAATGTAGTATTTTGCTGGTAACAATACTATGATGTTTCATTGTGGTATTTGTATAAACACAGCTAAAAAACAGGTAACAAATTTTTCTAAAAGCTTTTACACAAAAGCTCCTCGAAACATTCTGTCAAAATGACTTAAAAAATTAATTATTGAAATAGAAAACAAAATATTTTTCACAATTTTTCTTCCGGAAAAGCAGACAATGTCTCATTTATGTATGTGAGGATTCTAGAGAGACTTTAACCAAATCGCTTTTTTGCGATGAAAATAGATTAACTTTACAGTATTTGAAATAATTATACTTATTTTCTCCATAACACACATCTACATATTTATTGTTTACAATTTTTTTGAAATATTTAATGCCTATGAAACAAAGGTAGTATTTCAGTTTACTACATTGCCGTGTGTGTCACCAACGTAGTAAACAGAATACCACGACCATGACCATACCTTTACTATGGTATTCTTACTACATGTCTGTCTCGAGTATAACTTTGTAATGTTAAATATACAACAAAACTATTTTGTCATAATGTGCCTTTTAAAATAATTGTCTTATTAAAAGTGTACCCATTTTTTTGAGCAAGTTTATTTTAGCTTGGAAATGTTTTAGATCTATATTTGTTTGTTTTGCTTTTTTTAATGAAGTTTATTCAATTTAGCTTGTAAATATTTGAAAAATATAAGTACGTTTGCGTTTTTCTTAAAAATTTAAATAAAACTTTTTATTGATGAGCTTTACTTGAAAAAGTTACACAATCTATTATTTTGAGCAGGTGTTATATAACGCTATATCTATCTCGTTTAGTTTTATGTGATACGTACAAACGTTAGGTGAACAAAACTATGATACTCTATAGCAACTGGTTGCAAGAGTATAAGTTGAAGTTTAATTAGAAATACGAAAAGACTTTTTCGACTATATAATGATCTAAAATTGTGTTGAATATATATGGATTTAAAATTGTATTGAAAATTTTGGAAAGATGTCGGTGTAAAAGTACAATGCGTAGTTCACCACGTGCCGGCCGATTGCCTTTCTTTTCTTTTCCTCAGGGGCTGCCGGTAACCAGCTTGTAGACTTTGTTACGGCTCCTTACTTTAGCAATAATCGCGGTCGTACATGACTTGGACTCATGCACAAGCGGAAACTATACCAGAATATATATATGTATATATAGAATGAATATATTTATTTTTTTGCTTTTTAACCCACATTAATGAAATATTAGAATACAATTTTCCCAAAAGTTAACATACTGATTTTGTAAATAATTACGGTACACAAAAAAAGATAAAAAAAAAAAGATAAAAAAAAAAAAAATAAAAATAAAATAAAGTGGAATTAATAAATTTGCTCGTCTCGAAAATTTTAATTTTAGAGTGCTATAATTATAAAACAAAAATGCATTTCGGTTGGGTAGCTCATATGGTCCCTTTTTGTGAGGGCGGTAGCGGTTTTTTAAAGAACGAATCAATACTGCTTTTGGCTTTAGAGCATACTGTTGAGCGACCAGAATCGTTACCAAGGTCCTTTTGTAACGATTGTGATAGGGCAGTACTCTCGTAATTGGGTTCAAACGTGGTGTCGCGTTCTTGCAAATTCGAGTCAAATAACATTTCACGATTCTGTGAAGGAGGCGCATTTTCAGAATCTTCTTCGACTTGTGTTAATGCCATTACTTGCGAATCACTTACTTTCTCCTTAAGTTTGTCAAACAGACAATTTTTATCTGACATTTGTGTTGGGGCTTGTGTTTGAGTTTGTGTGAGTGGCAATGGTGGCGGCACATTCTTGATGGTAACTGAGTCTGTACAGTCTTTTACCTTATATATACCTACAATATAGTCGGATAGCTCGAACATATTGGAACGTAGTGATATGATGATGAATTGTGCGTTTTTGGTGCGTTCCTACAACAATTTATTTCAAAAATTGTAATAACCGAACAATATACATATATATGTATATATATATATCTATACTTACTTTTATGTAATGTGCTACAATAGAAATATTCTTAAAATCAAGAGCTGCATCGATTTCATCCATAAAGTAAAGTGGCGACGGTTTATAGTAATGTAATGCAAATACCAATGCTAAAGATGATAATGTTTTCTCACCACCAGACAAGTTTGAAATGTTCTTCCAGGTCTTTTTCGGTGGCCGCACGCTGAAACTGACACCTTCGGTAAAAGGATCCATTGAATCGACAAGTTCTAATTCAGCATCACCACCCTGGGTAATCATTTGATACATTTCCTTTAACTTGCGCGTAATAATTTTGAAACCTAGCATAAATTCATTATATCTCTTCTTTCGCAAATCATCGTAAAGCTGCCGCATTTCATTACGTTTTGATGTAATATCTTCTAGCACTTTTACGCGCTCCAAATACACGTTTCGCTTTTCAATATATTCATCGATACATGAGAGGTTTGGCTTTTTTTTAAGCAATTCCTCTTGAACACTCTCTTTATATTGGATATCTTGTAGAGTATGTGTAGCAAGCTCTTCTTCTGTGTACGCTTTAAGGGGCGACTGTGGTTCTTGGTCCCCCGGAATAACATGCAAACGTAAAGGTTTAAGCTGATCTCGCCAGTGCGGAATTTGAGATTTTACGTCAGATATTTTGGCAGTAACAGTTTGAAGTTTTTGGTCAATTTCCACTCGTTTGAGTGACCACTGCCCTGTAATAAAACAATATTATTTTAAGTATATAGAAATATATATAGCGAAGACTAATTTTGAGTTCTATTATGTGTGACAATAAATACAATTTTGTCCCTTTATTATGGCATTTTTAAGTGAGACCAACTAAAAATTTTTATTGCTTATACAGCACAAAATAAAAAAAAATAAATATGATAAAAAAAAACACACCTTCACGCTTTTGCAAAGCTACAATTTCTTTTTGAATTTCCGAAGATTCACTCTTAGTATTTTCAATCGCCTTTTGTGCCTCTTCGATTTCTTTTACAAGCTGCGCAGTTTCATCGTCATATTGTTGTCTCTTCGCACTCATCGCAACCAGCTCATCTTGCGCTTTTAATATGTCCTCATTAAATTGTTCAATTTGTTTTTCCATTTTGATAACATTGCGTTCAGACGTAGTTACTTCAACTTTTAACTTAGATATATTATTATTTAGCTTCTTAATTTGGTTTCCCAAATTGTTGATTTTTGTTTGTACAGCTTTAACTTTATCACCATGGATGCTTTCAATTTCTTTCTTTACCTCAGCTATTTTCTTAGCCACTTTGTCTGCCTCTTCCTCAGAACTCCTCAAATTCTTTTGTTTGTTTACAATCGCGGCCTCAATATTTTTAACTTTAGCTGCATCGGTAGTAGTTCGCTCCATACGCGTTTTTTGCGCTTCCAATTGTTTGAAGATGCGAGGCAACTGTTCCTTCAAACTTTTAATGGTGATACCCAGTTTTTGTATTTGGGATTCATTTTTTTGTTTGGTTAAATTGAGCTTTTGTACCTCTCGTTCTAAACGACCTTGCTCCTCCTGATTGTAATTTATTTGAGATTGTAATTCCTCGGCTTTAACTTGCATATCTTCTAAAGCTTTCTGGGATATCATAGACGAATCAGCTGAATGCTTCGTTTTAGTTTGCACCTTAGTTCCCATTTTTCCACGTATCTGTGTACGACCACCACCTGACATTGTGCCGGACGTTTCGATAACGTCACCATTTAATGTTACTACTCGATATCTTCGTGCACCATAAGCTATTCGTGAACCTTGCTCCAGATCGTTGGCTACTAGCGTATTGCGGAGGGCAAAATAAAAGGCTGGCAGTACCCGTTCATCCTCCACGCGTACTAAATCGTAAAGACGTGGAGCATTTTCTGGGCTAAATTCAGACAATTATTAAGAAATCTAAAATTCTTTGCTCAATTAACAGTACTTACGTTTGTATTCGTCCATATTGTTTTTCTAAATATTTTACTTTTTCTAGTGCAATGAATGTAGCTCGACCAATATCATAACGCTTTAAATTTTCTATACATTCTTGTGCAGTATTAACCGTATCGACTATGATGTCATCTAACCGTCCGCAAGCTGTTGAAATCGCTACGTCAAATTTTGAGTCAATGGCACCCAAATCACCCTGTCAGAATTAATATTAATTAATTAATAAAAGTTGTATGTTTAATAAGTACTTTACAAATTTACTAGTCCCGGTGACGAACATATTTAATAACACTTCAATCACCCTTTGGTTCTGACAAAAAGTTTAGCTTTGAATACTACTTTTATTCTTATACGTACCAATCTTCCCAAAACTCCTTGAATTTTGCCTTCATTCTTTTGCCTCATCAAAAAGTCCAAAACCTTATTGTTTGATCGCGATGTTTGCAAGCTTAAAGACTTTTCATTTATCTGTTAAAAATAAATTTTAAAATATAAAAAACTTATTGTCTGGTATATATCAATGTTATTAAGATAACATACTTCAGTCTTAAGTGTCATTAATTTTTCTCGCATTTGTTGCTCTTCAAACTGTAATTTTTGCAAATATTGCGTCTTTTCTACGATTTCACTTTGCATTTCGGGTAATTGGCATTTAATTTCTTCAATGGTCGCAATTTTTTCTCTTAAACTGGAATTCGATTCATCATATGACGTTTTCATAGTTTCATATTTTCGAGTTTCCGTCGTTTCATCGTGTTTAAGAATTTTTAGTTCAGATTCAGATAATGCCAAAGCGGCTTTAGCCTCGTCGACATGCTTTTTTAGCTCGACTAATTCGGTTTCGAGCTGTTCACGTTTTTCTATAAGAGGTTTGGTTATTTGTTCCAGCGAAACATAGTTCTTTTGAAGCTCTTCCTCCAGTTCCGCTTTATTTTCTGTAAGCTTTACAGCCTTCTTCTGACATTCGTCTATCTCTTTCTCATTCTTTTCAGGTATTTTTCTTAAATCAACTATTTCGTCTTTAAGTTTTTCCATTTGTGACTTATGCTGCTTACGCCTTTTATTCGTCATATCCATCGTCTGTTGAACTTCGGTAAAGTTTTTATGTGCACATTCCCACTGCTTTTCTATATCTTCCTTTTTTTTTCGAAGGGACTCGAATTGTCTTAAAAAAATTATTTAATTAATTCAATAAATACACAATTTAAAAATGGGTTAGGTATTAGAAAAAAAACTCACGACATTTCTTCCTTAACTAATTTCTCCTTTGCCTCCCTTTCTGTTTTTATCTTCTCAAATCCTTCGATATGACTTTTTAACTCAGAATTAATTCCTTCGTGTTCTATCTTGTATTCCTGAAGTTTTTTATTTTTTTCACTAAGATATTTTTGTATGCGTAGATTTTTAATACGCGTATTTTCATTTTCGAGTCGCAAGTAATCAATTGCTTCAGTATATGGTTGTTCCAAATCCTTCATTTCACGCTCAGCAAGTTTGCAGCGATTGTGTTTTTCTGTTCTCTCTTCAGTAAGTTGCTCAACTCGTTCATTTATTTTGACAAGAGGTTCTTTATAACGTGTTGTTCCAACTATATCTTCCATGTACTCAAGCATACCACATTCATTTTCTGTTTGTCCCTTCGGCTTCATCATTGCAATTGACTCAACCTCTCCCTATGTAATAATTTTTAAAAAAGGAAAAAGTATAATACTTTATCATAACGTACCTGTAATATTAGAAACCTGTTGTGATCTAAGTCAACGTGATGTTTTTTTAATAACTTTGCTACTTCCTTAAACTGTACTCGCCGACCATTGATAGTATAATAAGAGGAATTATCTCGAAATGCGATACGTTCCACTATAATATCACTGTCAGGTATTTCCTCACAATCTCCACCTTCCTTATCTAATATTTGACGGAAATGTACGGCAACCGAGCACATAGACATGTTTGGATATCTGGCCGAATTATGTAGCAAAGTAGAAATTTTCTTACATCGAATTTTATTTGCTCGATAGCCGAACACAAACAGCATAGAATCTATGACGTTACTCTTCCCGCTGCCATTTGGTCCAATGATGGCCGTAAAACACTAACAATTATAAACACTTAAAAATAAAATAAATTTTCTATTACAACTTTTACTCACATGATGAAATGGGCCTAGGACTACTGTACCAGCATAGCTTTTAAAATTCTTATTTTCAATTTTTTTAATAATCAAACGAGGTCCTTTACTTTCAGTTGAACAATGTGGTGGTATTGGAGGTGGTATATAAATATCCCCAATTCGCGTTCCACCTTCCTCGTCATCTGATATATTCGCATCATCCAATCCATGATGCTCCTCTGTCGTCTCAAATTCCCGTGCAGAATTCGTGTCTGATACAATAGGTTCCAACTGACCACTCCTCCGTCTTTTCTCTGGTGTTGTTTGTTTATGTTTTCCTGGCACAGATTTCCTTTTGGCTGACGACATTACTGGTTTGGCGCCGACTGGTAACCTGCACAAGTCACTTGTATAATATATATTTCAATTATTTAAAAAATGTATCCATATCATAAATTAATAACTTAATATGTACTATTTTTTTCACGGCTTACCGATCTTTAAACAATATTTTTATTTTGAAAAAATGATTCCTTTATTGACTACTTCAATATGAAATGAAAACAAATAAATATGCTTGTCCAATTCTCGTAAGCGTCGTAATTCGCTTCTCACTTGAAATGTAAAAATGCAATAAGCAGAGTTGTATTGCAACGTATCATCTATAATATACCTTAAGATAATATAATAATTAATCTTGGAAACAAATTTCCGCTAAAAATTGCAAATACATTAGATTTGAGTTTTAATTATTGGAGTTCCTAAACGTTAATCATAAATATTTGGTTTTCAACATATAAGTAATCATCCAAATATTATTCAATCTGTTCCCACTTGCAATTCAGCAGTATTAGACACTATCCTAAGCAACCATTATTTCTAAAATCCTTCCTTTGAAGCATTCGTGTTGTGATCAAAGTAATTACCCCAAGTAACAACGGAATCAGCTGTTTTCCAAGAATAGTACAAAACTGAAATCAAAATATTCCTAGTTTGACACAGAGATAGATATTTGTTATGTAAGAACATTAATGAAAATGTTCTAGAATATTCATTTATTTATTTAAAAATTGAAGAATACAAATATAAATATTTTGAAAATTACAAGGTAATTCAGACTGATTGACATACATATGTAAATATATATAAAATCGGACTCATATAAGCAGACAAACAAATTGTGTGTGGTACACAAAAACCTAACCTTTTTGAAATCACATTGGTTCGCTATTATTTTCAACTATGTTCCTATAAATCTCTATGTGTTTATTTTGAAATGAGGTAGAATTGGTAAGTAATACATTGAGTAATACTAGGTAAATTTAACCTTTAGGAATTTTAATATTCGAAAAATATGTAATAAAACGGGATACGCTTAAAAACCGTAGCATGGTATAGAGGAGTAAGGAAAGTCCCATTCACAATAGAAAAAAGAGCCATTCACAGTCCTTAACCTACCCCTCAAGTGTACGTTCACAATAAAACATCATGGCCACCTCTGGTGAATAAGGGTGGCGAGAGGTCAAAACGGGATGCAGAAAGCGAAAATACTATAATATTAAATTATAAATTTATAGTACTTTATTTGTTCATTTATAAATACTATTTTCAATTTTTGTTATAAAGTAATGTTTATAGCTGTTATCAAAAAATTAATTATACCTTCATGATATAGATAAATATGCTATATATTTTTAAGCGTTTTAGTTAACTTATTCATGGACAAATTGGAAATTATATTTTATAATGAGTGGACCATAAGAGATAACTATTGTAGAAAAGTTTGATATTACATACTATAATAATTCGTCTGAACAGTAAAACACAATTTTTTATTGTAAGATAAATCAACAGAAAATTATAATAGCCATGTTTCCTATATTTTAAGTATAAATTTTTGTAATCACAAACTACATACACGTTTTATATGTCAGAATTTAGCTATACGCCGGCGATCAGGAATCCTACTCGTTCCCAAATGGAGTGTTTGACCATCCTAACAGATTTACCATATTAATTTTTAGTTCCAAGCTAAGTTTTTAAATAAAAATGATTCTTAAAATAATTATTTTTTCAATTTGTAATATCTATTTAGTAGTAAAAAGGAGTTTAAATTAGCTTACGCAACACTATTTTGCCATGCTCAATAGCAATACTGGCATTATATTTGAAAATATTCAAACTGACGGACGGTCATTTTAAAAGTAAGTTATTTAAGTTTTGAATATAATTATTACTTTATTATTATTTTCACAGATCAATCCTATCCCGTTCCTGTTCAGATCAATCGACAGGTTAGTATGCTATAAGTTAAATTATAGCCAATTACTAATTTAATCTTTTTTACAGAAGGAAAATGCCTCGCAAATGTATATTAGGAGTGTGAAGGCTCAGTTACGGCTACACAAATTTCCTGGGGAGCGAGAAATGCCCATGTAAGTAGAATATTTGATTTTATTTTCTTGTTTATATATTTACCATACATATGTACGTTGGACATACAAAAATAACGTTTTATTTGTATATCGGTCTCCTGAAATGCAAATAACGTAACAACATTTTCGGAAATTTAAAGTAGCATAAATGAAAATAAAATAGAACATATGAAAAAAATTTAATATCGAAAGAAACTGGTTTATATCTGAGTGCAGAACCCGAAAATGTTGAACATATGTAATAATTATTTGAAGTGGTGAAGCAATTCGAATTTTTGATGATACGTTATTTTGAATTTCAGCTGACGATATATAAGACTAGGTGAAATTAAATTTAAATATTGGTTAAAACTGAATTATATCAGATGGCGGAACCTTAAAATGTTGGATATAAGTATGCACTCTTATATATGTAACTTGAAGTGGTGGATCGAAATCAATGAAACACTCAATTTCAAATTTTTGGATCATACGTTATTTTGCATATTGGGTGCATATATAATAAATAATTCAATACAGTGAAAAATTCATAAACGAATAAAGGTGACCACGTTTTTTTTTGGGATTGTGATTATTATAGATATTCGGTTCGAATTAATAATTAAATGTTGAAAATATTAAAAAAAAATATAAGTGCATAAATAAACACTTCTAAGCCTCAGACTTTGCCCCTTGCACATCTTGAGTGACCATAAAAAAATATCTACACCATCTAATTTAGAATTAAACAAAAAGTTATTGCTTATTTCGCAGAGTTTACGATAATTTATTAATTTCCTATGCTAATTATAGTGAAATCCTATTTTGCGATTTCATAATTAATTTTTGAATGTATTTTTTATTTAATTATAGTATATGAAAATTAAAAAAAAAATTATTTTAACTTCAAAAGTTTAAGTAATCAAAATATGAGAAAACAAAAAATTAATTTATTCAAAATTTCACGCAGATGTGCCCCTTGATAATAAAAATTTCAATTTGAAGCACAAATAATATAATACACACTATGAGTAATAAATATAGTATAAAACTGCTGTGGTCAAATATTAATTAATATATTGTAACTATGTATATTTGATTTCATAATTTTTCAGCCAAAATTAAGCCGACCGACATACAGTGTATATATTTTTTATTTACAGATATTTTTTGAAGTTGCTTTTATTTCTTGATATTAATAATAATACTTTTGCGCTGCTTAATTTTTTTGTACAGTTGGCTTGGTATTTGTACGATGATATTTTACGAGTAATTGTTTTATGCTTATTATTTAAATATCTTTAATTATTAGTTTATTACTTTATAATAATAACTTACAATATTAATTTTGTATTGTATGTTAATATATTTGTTATTTATTTTTGCCTTTTAGGCGGAGGAACTGGATGCACCTTCTTGGTGTATCCGATATAACTTATAAAAATTTGTATGCCTGCGATAGGCATTTCTCGCTTCACCACCAAAATAGGTTGAGACTATCGAAAGGGGCAGTCCCCGATAAAAATTTGTTAATGCCAACAGTGGCGATAGTTTCGGACTGTGGTAGTTTAGTTGAAGATAGTTTTTGCGAACCTGACGAACAGGACAATGTAAATACTTTAGGTCCTATAGAGTCTATTTCCACCACTTTCGGTGACGAGGTAGGAGACTGTACTTCATGTTCACATGAAGTGCATGAGAAGGTGTCCCTTCACTACAATATATTTGAGGAACACTCATATTTCTCACCTTTAGGAAATTTAGATAATAGGGCGATAAGTAGCAAAACGCAAACAGATGCGTACCTAAGTGAAAGGACACCTAGGAAAAGAAAATTTGTTAGAGAAATAGTTAGCTTAAAAAAAGGAATATTAATTTAGAAAATGAGGTGCAAGAATTAAAAAAAACAATTAGAAGCGAAGGAAAGAGAAATTGAGGCCCTAAAAGGAAACAGTTTGTCTATTGAATATAGTGAGAATAGGCAAATTGTTGAGCTATGTAGCAAATTGCCTCCACATATTGCTGCATGTGTGAGGAATAGTTTGTTTAATAAAAACCGTAATCTTCACGGTAATAGATACGATAGGGAATTAAAAACCATAGCTCTGGGGGTTCATTTATTGTCACCTCTAGCATAAACATAGATATTTACAGCCCTATTTTAATTGGCCATCACCAAGAACTTTGTCCAAATTTATTCAAAATTGACCACGAGGTCCTGGTTGCACGTACAGCAGCATAAAAACTCTGGAACTTCGAAGCCGTGGCTTTCCGAATGACCAGAAATACGTAAGTGTGTATCAATTTTCTGCGATGAAATGTGTTTGAAGACCCATTTGCAGTATGATTCATATAGGGATAGTAGGTCTGAAAGATTATGGTGACGAAAATCGTACCTCCAGAATTGCTTCAAGTGTTTTAACACTTATGGTTCAAGGCATAGGTGGGGAGCCTTGGCCTCAACCACTTGCTTATTTTTTTGTGCATAAATCATGCAAAGGAGATATTTAAAAACAGTATGTTTTTGAAGTTGTGATACAACTTCAGGGGATAGGTCTTCACCCCTTCCATTTTGTGTGTGACCAAGGGTCAAATTTTGTTCATTTTGCATGGGTTGTAGGTGTGACAGAAGATAGGCCATTTTTTATAGTGAATGGAAAGGAAATCGTATTTTTTTACGATTCTCCACATCTCGTAAAAAGTGCGCGAAATTGTTTGCAAAATAGCAAGAACGTAGTTAGTTTTAATGGACGTCTTGTGAAATGGAGTGAAATAATTCACTTCCATGAGCAAGACGCTTAACAAAGTATTAGGTGTGCGCCTAAGATAACTTCGGCGCATCTTAGGCCATCAACTTTTGAAAAAATGAGTATGCATTTACATAGCTACACAGGTTTTCAGCAACACGGTTGCTAGTACAATGTTCGCATTATATACATAGCTCCGGGAAATTGAATATTTCTAAGTCTCCAACTTTCCTTAATACCGCCGAATTTATTCTTTTTTTTTTTGATACAATTTTTAATATATTTAATAATTGAAGGCTTGGAGCCCTACGAGGATTTAATGATCCTTTTTTCGGTAGTACGGAACAAATTAACTTTCTCTTAGAAGACGAGAATTTTTTTAAATCATTGAAAGTCAATGATAGTTTAGGTCGTGACATCACGAATACTTTTTCGTTTATTAAAGGATGGCTTCTAAACATAAAAGGTTTACGACATTTGTGGAAGATCTTGTCCACCAAAGGATTCGAAAAAAAATATTAGGAAAAGAAATCTTTGTCAAGATAGACTTGAGCATTATTTCTGACAGATTCGTAGGGGGGGCGGAAATAACGTGAGAACTACTCCGTACATGTTCTCATGTCTTTTCCGAAAATCCTGGGGCCTTAGGACTGTTAACTATGTGACTAAGGGAAATTGCGAACCTTTGCCTAGGGAAGAATGGGAAGCTTTGAGTTCTAGCGCCCTTCAAAGCGTCTGCAACGACGTTTTGACAAATGATATTTCTTGGCAAACCTTTCAAAGTTTGCCAAGACCACCCTTAGAACCACTTCAAAATATTGAAATCGCGGAAATTGATTTAAGTGAAAGTTTTTTCTTGAAACAAAATTCATTTGTTTATTTTTGCGGCTATATGTATTCAAAGTTTTTAGAACTTCATAATTGTATGAGTCCGATACCTCGTTTTGAAGAAGAAATTGATTCTGGTTTTATTTCTTCTATGGAAAAAGAATATAGCGACTGCAGTCTAGTCAAACCATCTTCAGACTTTATAAACTTCTTCGAGAAATTAGAGGAAATATTTTGCGAGAATTTTGATTCTTGCTGTCATGTCCGTGGGTTTTCAAAATGTTTATTTGAAAAAATGGGACACATAGAGCCGTTTTATTGCTGTTCTAATTCTCAGCCAGACGTTCTTAAATGCCTTTTCATTAGGATAAGAACGTAAAGTCAATAAAAATTTTTAGTAAACAGACGAGCACAACTGCTTTCAAGCATGTGAAATTTTTATGTGTTGCACACATGTAAAATTTGTCTGAGTCCTTTGTCCGGGTGTTTGTCTGAAAAAATCTTCATTGGTTGTCCGAGTTCTAAATTATTAACATAATTTAATTTTGATATTTTGAAGTGCTCAATTAAATATTACGATAGGAATGCACACTCGTATATTCTTGCTATTAGGCACATTCCGCATTTTTTATTCATAGGACCCCCCACATTCCCACCACATATCATTTGAAATTTTTCAGGCTTTTGTTAGATCTCCACTGTTGGCATATGTACTTACATATTATTAAATATTATTATATACATATGTATTTTTATATATTTTATTATGCATTGTTTTTGAATTGTTTTTTACTTTTTATTTATTTTCCAAATGAATTGTTTTTTGTAAATATTTGTTGTTTAGTTTTAAGGTATATGGGTGCCAATAGGCCTCCGGGGGAACCGAACACCCAAAAAAAATCGGTAACGCGCCTAGTTGCATACCTCATGGTGGTGTGGAAAATGCAACATAGGCACAAAAATATGTAAAAAAGGAAACAATAAATAAAATCTACTGGAACAAAACATTTAGTTACAATTTTGGGCTTATAATTATAAAATCGGTAGAAAAAGGGTCCGCCAGTTTTGCTGTTCACAAAGTAAAACTAAATGCAATAATAAAAACAAATAACTGCGATTAGTTATATACTTTCATATTCATAATTCACTAGATGTAAAGACGAATTGTAATTCGCGTAGATGCAAATATTTCTTTTTAAATCGCTGCTTGGCCACAAACGCCACCAACTTTCATTTGATGAGTGTTGTTTTATATTTGCTTGGTTGTTGTTAGCGTTGTTGCCATTATAGTAGTTTTATGCAAACATACGTAGTTCTTCTGTCGATTTTGGTGGAACTGGTTCCTCCCACTCTTCCAATTCGGCATCATAATATTGCGCAGCACGATATGCGCATATTTTGCGCATAACACGATGAAACCAGTCAATTAATTCGCTCAACTGGTAACGCTTTGATCTGCAAGGTGGGTGTTAAGTGTTTAGCATTATGTATATTCAATATTGCTCAAAACCTACCCAACAGCTTGATTAACCTGACCAGCAGAATCGGGATCCTTTGCGCAATTGACAATAGCTTGTGCAACATTCGAATGTGCTCACAGTAGTATTTGCTCTTCAAAAAGTTGCTTCCATCCTCAAGCACAAAGCTCATTAGTTTGGGACTAGCGTTCTACACCAGCTCCTTTGCTGATTCTATAAAAAAATTTAAAAATACTTGGTAAATCTTTTGAAATCAAGTTTAATTTTAGCTTACCTAGCAATGCGACGTGCACCCTCCACGAGTTTATTGAGTTTAAAATTTCGTCTCGAATTCACGACCAACTAATTTGTTAACTACAGTTGAGTACTTCACAGCATCCCGTATCGCCTTTTCTTCTCTTAAATCATAAAATTGGAACAGCGCCAATTAAGCAGCAATATTAACGAGACCATGTTTAGTTATTTCGTACTTTTATTGCAATGAAATATCAGCCGATCTGTTGTTCATCGTCCCAAGGGAAATTTGTAAACACTTCTTCCAGATTCAAAAAACTAAATAAACCATCGTAAAGCATTTAACCATGAAATAAACTCAAACAAATTGTCTTGCAAAAACCTTCGTTGGCAAAAATGTAAATATGGCTGTGAATGAGCATAATCTGAACCCCACTATTCGGCATGGTTGCTTATTTGTTCGTAACATTTTTCTGTGGTGAACATTTATTACTGTGGTAAGTTAAAAAGAGGCATAAATAAAAAACTTAATTTTTCACGTATTTGCTCATATTGTTCTCATCTTTAAGAATATATATTAAAATAAAACGATTTTCTTTTGAAAATATATTAAACTTTTATATATAACCAATATTTTTGGGACAACTTTTCCATAAATTTTAAGAAAATAACGCAATGCAACCATTTTCCGGTTAAAAGTCGGCCATATTTGTTAAAAGTCGGCCATCTTGGATTCCAATAGAAACTCAACCCCGGACTACACTGGACGTTTCTACAGTGGCACCTCTCAGCTGTGCCTTTGTTTACATAACATCAGCTGATAGTGACCTTACTCCTCCTCTACCGTGCTTTCTGCAAGGCATCCTATACAAAATCAAACAACAAATATTAACAAATTGAATTAATTAATGTTACTATGCTTACATACGCTGAATATCTCTTTAATCGATGATTTAATTTTCACTAAACACAAACTTAAAATAACTATAATAATAATATATATAATAACCTGGAGCTTCTTAAGCTTAAAAAAATGTCCGTTGAAATGACTTGACACATTACACGGTTGCACGAAATACATAGTTTTTACACAAATATTATATAAATATTTTTCATAAAATTGGAAACATTTAATAATATATTGATACAATAATTAATATTTTGGACAAAACTGATTAAATTTAATATTTAGGAATTTAAATAATCGCAAAATATTTGAATATTTTATAAAAATATTGTTAATGTTATACATTTTAAAACCTAACACGGCAACACACTATAGCAGTTTTGAGGCATTTGAACGTTTTAGTAGTAGAATATTTGGGGGCAACCCGTACCAAGTGACTAATTATTAGCAGAATATTTGGGGGCAACCCGAACCAAGTGCCTAATTTGTAGTAGAATATTTTAGGGCAACCCGTACCAAGTGCCTAATTTGTAGTAGATTTTTGCGTATGTGTTAGTGAAAAATGAAGGATTGGTTACTTGTAGGTTTATACAATGCCCCTTTCTCACCCGCCTTTCCAACTCCTCCCACAAATGCTCAATTGGGTTGAGGTCTGGAGATTGGTGGATGGGGCAAGAGGTGTGCGGTGTTATAAGTTATTCTTCATTCTTACAATATGAGCCGAATGCTTCGGGTAATTGTCTTGCTGAAATGTGAATGAGCTTGGTGAATTTAGTTTCTGAGCACTTTTTTTCAAATTTTGCTTCAAAATATTTAAATAAATTGTTTTGTCCATAATGTCTTCTATGAATAGCAGGTCACCCACACCTGCAGCAGCAGCAGCCATGCATCCCCACACCATCACACCACCACCACCGTATTTCACTGTTGGAGCAAGATTTTGTTTTTCAAATTCAGTGTTTGGCTTTCTCCACACCGAAGTACGACCATCGCTCCGAAAGATATTGTACTTACTCTCGTCTGAGAAGAGTACTTGGTCCCAGAATGTGTTTGGTTTTTTGTTATACTCTTTTGCGTAGTCTATGCGCTTCTTCTGGTTACGTGAAGATATCAACGGCTTCTTTCGGGCAACACGCGAATTATAGCCAGCCGAATGTAGTACTCTTCTAACGGTCATCGCATGAATATCTTTTCCAAATTCATTTTTCACCTCAGCAGCAATCTGCGTAGATGATATTTTCGGATCTATTTTGACTTTTCGAACAATGTGCTGCTTTTCGCGATCGCTTAAAGCTGAGGACGACCGGTACGCTCAGCACTTTTTAAACATGATGCCCCTTTAAACCGCCTTATGATATTGCGAATTGTGAACCGGCTTTTGTCCATCATTTCACCTATTTCAGCACACGATTTGCCTTGGTTGTGCATATGTAAAATAATTTTTCGCTGAGATATAGTGGTTTCTTTTTGTTTTGAAGAAATTTTTAACAGAAAATTTAGCTTTTCACGTTATTGAACACAAACGAATTTCACAAACTGTTGACAATTTGAATAACTGTTAATAAATGAAAAGAAAAGTGTTGTATTCTCGGAAAAGGAGTGGCCAGATTGAGTATTTTTTAATTAACAGACCGGGTGTGCCAATACTTTTGTGTCGTAGAAATTGCTTATTTTTTATGAATGTGCATTAAAAAGTATAATTAAAAATGAATTATTATAAAAAAAATGAATGTATGTGGTAGTTAATGACTGGATTTAACAAGGGAAAATATTTTTACACTAAATAACCTATTAGTTTGCTTTTAAAATAGCCGAAAAATACAAATTGGTTGCTGTGCCAATACTTATGTGCGGCACTGTATGTAGATAGCGAATGACATCGGAAGCGCGATGAAAAATTAAAACAAAAACTTAAGTCCATATGTATTGTAAGTCAAGACATTTTGATTTTTTTTGTAATTAATGAGTTTAGAAAATAATAATATACTTATATGTATTTACTTCTTTTAATATTTTGGTTTTATTCTATTTCCGGTTTTTTTTTAATTTTCACAGGAAAACAAAAAAACTATTATTTTAAAAATTAAAATACTGTTGCGCCAAGCGACGTCTTTTGTAAATCTAAACTAAATCTTAAGAAAGTTAAAGGCAATTAGGCTTTAAATTATTCGCTCATTACTAGTATGTATGTTTATATTTTCGCATCTGAAAAACGCTTGAGATTATTCAAATTCTAATATGGATTATTTTTAATATTCACCGTTTAGTAATAAATTAGTTTGAACAATTGGAGCAAACAAAGAAACGCTTTTATTAAATTGTTTTAAATTATGGCAAAAATCGTTAAGTTTGTATACTGAAGTGAGCCTGTGTACATATATTTAACAATTAGAATCAAAAGGAAGTATTTTGTGTTTTCTGCAGTGATAATTACTCATAACATCGGGATTTGAATATGTATGACAGAATGATGCTATTCCGATTTGCCGTTATTAGTATGAAATTTACCATTTCAGTATTCTTCCGCTTCAAAAATAATTAATAGTTAATTACACGTTTTCTGATTTTAATCGTTTTCTGACAGCTAAAAATCGAGTTTTTCAGTAACGTTTTGACGCACTTAGCAATTATCTAGAAATGAAAAATTATCCAAATTGAAATCTTACCAAAAAAGCGTATATTTTTCAAACGGAGGCGCATTAGTTGCATCGATATCATTTGTGTAACTTATAAAATGTAATGTAAAATTAAACATGAAACTGTGCAATGTTGTAAATTTATTTGATGAAAGGTTTTGTAATTTGAAACTGGGTCATAGTAGTTTTAATTCAATGGTGTGGAAAATGATTGCAAAGAATTTAATGATTGAAGTGAGTCCGATGTTTCAAGCTTAAATCGGAAATTTGTTATTGAGTCGTATTGAAAAAGAATGGTAAGGAAATTCAGTTAAGCCCATTATAATATTGACGCTTTTAAAAACAGTTAAATGAGGATTATTTAAAAAACAAAAAATAGAGTTTGGTTTTTGTTAGTCGAAGAGGACTTTACTTCTCAATTGCCTACTCAGTCCGAAGTAGCACCTGTGGGCAGTTATCCGGCGATGGATTTTACATTCGTATTAAATGTTGGGTGTTTCAATTTAAATGCCCACAAATAATTATTTTTTTCAATCTGGCCATAATGGAAAATGTTATAAAAAACGCTAATTTTGGGGCGCTCTCACACTGGAATAAGTTTAACAACCCTTTATTCCTGGTCAAAACCTACTGAACTTTGACAGCTAATCGAGTTCAGTAGGTTTTGACGTTTAGCAATTGGAAACGAGCGATGGCCAGATTGAAATCTTACCAAAAAATGGGTAAACGGAAGGATTTGTTGCATCGTTCAAGACCACTTATAAAAAATGTTAAACAATGAAAATTAAATAAATTTGTGAAATTTAAAGATATTTTATGAAACGTTTTGTAATTTGAAGTGTCATAGTTTTATTTTCAATGGAAAATTATTAAAAACATTTTTTGATTGAGAGCTAACAAGCTTAAATCCTATTATTGGGTATTGAAAGGACAAAAGTCAGTTGTTATAATATTCTTTAAAAAGATTTAAATAGTTTCTCCATATAATAAATAACCACTATTTAGTAATTTTTATTCCTACTAAATGTTGGGTATTGGGTTGATAAATGCCCAAAAATTTTTATTTTGTTCAATCTGGCAATAATGGAAAATGTTATAAAAAACGCTAATTTTGAGGCGCTCTCACACTGGAATAAGTTTAACATCCCTTTATTCCTGGTTATGACTGTCAACAGTGACGTGAGAGCCAAGTCGCGAGTGCCATGGATAATATGATACGAGACTCTCGCATTGGCTCTCATATTTCTCTCAAACGCGTTCTCTGATTATTTGACAGCGATGGAGATCAGGGAATTTCGAACAGCTGATATAAGAAAAAGCGGTATGCCAGAAATAAACCGCTATAATTAACTGAAAATCAGTGTGAAACGAAATTTCATTGAAGTGGGTGCATATTCCGTAAAGAAAATTTGTATGTGTTATGTGTATTAATGATTTTGCTTTTTAATATTTACATACATATGTATGCATTTTCGAAGTTATTAATTTAGTATTTTTGTATAATTTAGTGAAAATGCCAAAAGTGAGGAAGTGTGTGGTTGGTTGTGAGGGCGGGCAGCATATTTTCAACTTTCCTTGTAAGGAAATGGATAAAGACAGGTTAGTCCAAAAGTAAAAGCTCATTCTATAGTTGTGTTTTGAATTGTGTAGACGTGCGCTCGCATAGTTTGTTTGAAAATATTGAATTAAATTGGATTTTTCTTTGTGTACGGTATCGTGCTGGGGAGTACAAGTAAGTAACATTATTTGTGTTTGATTTGCGGTGGAAGGCCTAGATTCGCATTGGTGAGGGCCAAGATTTGCGTAATTTTCAATTTTCTGTCATTTCAGAATTAATTTTTCATAATTTTTTCTGATTTTGAATCGTAGGCGTTGTGTGAAACAAGTGAAAACGTTTGTTCGTATACAAATTTTTTCACTTTTTCATCAGTAGGTTTTTGTTTCGGCAGGTAGTTTTTGTTCGGGTGTGTGTGCTTGCACAAAATTTTGTGGCAAGTATTTTTTGTTTGAGTAGTTGATTTTTTCGTGAAGGTGTTTTTGTAGCAGGTTGTTTTTTTGGCATTTTGAATTTGTAGGCGGGTAGAGCAGGTGGTTTTTTGTGGAGTGTGAGGGCAAAGTGGTTTTCGAAACAGGTGGTTTTTGCGGTTGGGTGTACTGCCATACGGTTTTGGTTGCTGAACTGTCACACAGTTTCAGTGCTGTACCGTATCGTTGGCGTTCTCTGCCGGCTGAATCGCCTGTCAAGTGTGAGTTGTGCTGTGCGCCCAGCGTTCAGCTGCCCATGTTGCGAGGGGTACTTGGGCAGTTTTTTCTCAAAAGGTGCTGGTGCCTGTCCTTATGCGGGAAGGTCTAACTTTGCGACTGGTTTGGTCGTGGTAGTGAGTCTTTGTGCCCGCGTTGTGACTTGGTGCATTGCCGCATCGGTCGACTCGGGGTAGTACGGGGACAAAGTTCCGTCCGGCACCCGGTTTGAGTGGCCATTTTCAGGCTTAGTGCTTGGGTTGTGGGGTGGCGCTCGCGTTTTCCGCGTTAGTCCACCGTTTGGGTGGCGACTGCCACTGAACATTCTTGCGCGGTTGATAGGATTTTCTGTGTGTTCAATCACACGCGCCCGGCGAGCAGCTGTTCCGGGTTTTCCCTTGTGCTTGTGGTACCTGCGTTGGTGTTTTTGTTTGCCGGCGGATCAGCCTGCTTGGTAGGTTGATTCCTAAGGTAGAGATGCCTCAGGTACGGAAGAAGAGGAGTGATTCCCTCGCTGGGAGTGATAGTTCGGGGTCTAAAACCGTGGTGGCAGACATGTCTTCCGGGGAGGAGGGGATGGGACCTATTTTGAGGTTGCCACCGAAGCGCAAGGCGCGTTTGGCGTCTCCAGATGTGGAGCGTGGTGTTGTGGGAGGGAGCGGGAGTGGAGGTAGTGGGGGTTGTAAGGGTGGCGCCACTGAAAAAGTGGTTGTTCATCTTGTTAGTTCGGTGGTTGAGCGCTTTAGGCGGGATGGTAGTGCAGGGAGCAAAGTTAGGAAGAAGCGTCTTGAGTTGCGGGGGGGGCAACCAGCCATATTGTGGCTGCGAAGAGACTGAATGGTGAGCTAAGTGAGTTGGTTTTCGGGGCTAAAAATTCTGAGAAGGAGGTCGCGAAAGGGCTGCTGGAGTTTGCCTCAAAGTATGAGGAGCTCCTGATGACGATGATTACCGAGAATGCCCATCTTCGTGGACAGGTGGACGCGCTTAGAGGAGGATGTGGGGGGCACTTTTCGCCGCCGGGTGGGACTTTGCCGGCTCCGTCGGCCCGGTGCCTGCGCCTGCAGCACAGGTGCTGGGGGCTATTGCTCCGGTTACGCCGAAGCCGGTGAAGACTTATGCGGTGGTTGTAAGGAGCAAGGGGCCTGCAACTTCCTCTAAAAAAGTAATTAAGAAGGTGGTTCAGGAGGTGGTTCCCTCACTTGGAGTGAGGGTCCATGATGTCCGGCCACTTAAGGGAGGTGGGGCGATTCTTCGCACTCCTTCTGCTCGTGAGAGGGAAAGAGTGGTGAAGAACAAGAAGTTTGAGGAGGTGGGGTTGGACGTCACTGTCACCCGGAAGTTGGGTCCTCGGGTTGTGGTCCAGGGGGTTCACACGGAGATCCCCCATGAGGAATTCATGGAGGAGTTATTCCGGTTGAACCTCCGGGACTTCAGCCCGGCGTCCCTGAAGTCTGATGTGAGGATGGTCAGTCGCCCCTGGACGGTGGCTGCTGATGGTAGGACCAATGTCGTCCTTGAGGGTACGGACAAGTTGATGTCCGCCCTCTTGGAGGCAGGTCGGTGCTACATTAAGTGGTTTTCCTTCCGGGTGCGACCGGACAGCCCCGTCGCTGGCTGCTTCCGGTGTATGGGTTTTGACCATAGACTGGCTGAGTGTAGGGCTAGATCAGATGTCTGTCGGAGGTGCGGTCAGGAAGGCCACAGGGCTGCCGGTTGCGTCAATGCACCACATCGCCGCAATTGTGCCTTTAAGGGTAGGCCAGCTAAACATCTTATGATGTCAGCTGTCTGCCCGATTTACTGTGGTATTGTTAAGCGTGCCCTCGCCAGACATTGATGGGGTGGTTTATACAGTTAAATTGCCAGGGGTCATTTGCCGTGATGTGTGAGTTGGGGAGTTGTATGATTGAGGGAGGGTGTGGTATTGCTCTACTCCAGGAGCCCTTCGCCACTAACGGGGTGGTTCGGGGTCTTCCTGGAGGTTTTAAGGTCTTTACGGACCTTAGAGCTAATGCCGCAATAGTTGTGAATAATCCACGCTATGATTGTGTAGTCTTGGATTCTTTACGGCTGGGTGTTTGTGTAGCTATTGAGGGGGATTTCGGTAGAATGGTTGTGGCTAGCTTATATTTGTAGGAAGACCGATTCGTTTCGTGGTTGCGTCCGAACTGAACTGCTTTATTTTTCTCCTTTCATGTCGCCAGTTACAAGTTTTTAAAAATTAAATCAGGGTTGCTTATTCGGATAACATTAAAATAAGTTATGATACAAATTCAAAATTACATCAGGGTTGCTTATTCGAGTAATATTAAAATAAAGCATAATACAAATTCAAAAATACAACAGGATTGCTTATTCAAGTAACATCAAAATAAGGTAACGATACAACATAATACAGTAATCATATTTACATTGCTAAATATTGTAAGTATAGCGAGCCACTAGAGCCCTAACTAGGATACATGGACATGCTGCTACTTGTTGTATGTTTTGTTAGGAGCACCCCCTCTTGACCTGATTGTCATACAGCGTGCTGTTGCTTTCAGGTCAAGAAGGGGTTTGAGTGTTTCCTTGCTGTAGTGCTATTGGATCTCCGATGATGATGTGGAGAGGGAGGGATATCTAGGGAGCAAGAGGCTTCTAGATGATAGGGTTAGGTGTAGGTGGCAAGAACGTTGGAACAATTGTCCCAATGGCCGAGTGACGTATGAGTACATTCAGGATGTTGGGTTTGTCGCGGATAACCCAGACTTCAGTTTTTGTCTTGTCTGGGTTTTTTGTTTACGGGAATGCATTTTTGCATCAGAGGCACCTATCTGATCGGTCCGGTTGTTTTTATGGGGCGCGGGTAGAAGATTGGGTGCATGTTATTGCAGAATGCCGATGTACTCTGACATAAGGGATTTGGGAGGTATGGGGATTAGCTGGACAAATGGGCACTTATGTAGATGTTAGTGTTGTGATCCCCACTAGTCGGAATACCGAATTATTAGGGTTGTATGCGCGTGAGGTATTTAAGCGGCGAAGGCGTTTAACTGTGAATTAGGGTTAGTTTTTGGTATGAGTGTTGTGTGTTGTGTTGGGTATATTTTGTGTGTCAGTGGGGTCCAACCTCACCTTCTTTATTGGCCACCAGTCCAGAGCGGCATGGAAGCTCAACTGGTAGTAGTTTCGGCTACGAGGTCTGACCGGAGACTTAATTCTGGTACCACGGGGAGCAGGAGCCCTTGGAGGTAACTCCAACCTGCTCATGCGGATTGGCCCCTCGGGGAGTATCGTGGTGGTTGTGGTTTGTACCCAAATGCGGGTAGAACTGACTTTTTGTTGGTTCGATGTGGAGTTGCATTGCAACCGGGTGCCGGACCCAAAGTACGGCAGAGCTTTTAGGTGGGCCTCGAACCCCACCAAGGTGGTTAGTGTGTCCATTCCACACTGCCAATTGGTACTGAAAATACCTGTCATTTTCAGGGCGCTGATCAACGTTTTGATTTGATTCGTGTACTTTTGAGTACCGTGGAGTAAGGCTGTCGTCAGCAGGTGCCCACGTTAAACATTCTGGTTGTTGTCAACAGTGACGTGAGAGCCAAGTCGCGAGTGCCATGGATAATATGATACGAGACTCTCGCATTGGCTCTCATATTTTTCTCAAACGCGTTCTCTGATTATTTGACAGCGATGGAGATCAGGGAATTTTGAACAGCTGATATAAGAAAAAGCGGTATGCCAGAAATAAACCGCTATAATTAACTGACAAAATCAGTATGAAACGAAATTTCATTGAAGTGGGTGCATAATCGGTAAAGAAAATTTGTATGTGTTATGTGTATTAGTGATTTTGCTTTTTAATATTTACATATGTACATACATATGTATGCATTTTCGAAGTTATTAATTTAGTATTTTTGTATAATTTAGTGAAAATGCCAAAAGTGAGGAAGTGTGTGGTTGGTTGTGAGTGCGGGCAGCATATTTTCAACTTTCCTTGTAACGAAATGGATAAAGACAGGTTAGTCCAAAAGTAAAAAGCTACGAATATTTGTAAATAGTATTATATAAATTTAAACTTTGTGCATGATATTTTATAGAGTTTTTATATTAGTTTTTAAAAATATGTAATTTACTAATCTAAGTACATAAGTATGTACATATTATAATAAATTAAATTCTACTATGTACGTTGAATAAAAATAAATACTTTATTGTCTTTGATTTCATTATTACTAATTCTTGTAATAACTTAACAAAATTTTTTGTTTGAATTGAAAATGGAATTATAACATATTCAAAAAGAATAACGGGAAATCTAATATGGCGTCGGTCCACCTCTAGCAGATATTACAGCTTCGATACGAGCAGGCATTGACCCAACAAGATTCTCCAAAACACTGCTTGTAATTTCCTCCTCCCAAACACTTTCTAACATTTTTTTTAGTTCTGGTTTACTTTTAGGCTTATGATGAGCAACTTTGCACTTCATTATGTGCCATAAGTGCTCAATAGGATTTAAGTCGGGAGAGTTTCCTGGCCAATCCTTATGATGTAATCCGAGGTCCTTGAACATTTCCTTCACCTGTAAGAGAATTATAAAAAAACATTCTATTATTTTTGGTTATAAATTAAAGGGATTAATAGTAGTCAATTTCAGAGCATAAATCACCTATTTTGCACGGTGGCATGGGGCCGAGTCGTCCTGGAAGATGGCGTGAGAAGAATACCCATATTGCTCCTCTACAAAAGGCACGATGGTATTCATTATGAGCTTCCTATATTTTTCTGCGTTCATTATGCCATCGATAAATACCAGAGGCCCACGTGCATAGTGAGAAGAACAACCCCAGATCATTTGGCTTTGAGGGTGCTTAACTGTTTTTACCACACAATTTTCTTGAAATCTTTCTCCTGGAAAACGCCGTACATACGGTAGGTGGTCAGCGCAATGCAAATTAAACTTGCTTTCGTCAGACCATACGACATTACACCATTGCTCTAGAGTCCAATTTTTATGCATTCTTGCCCACTCTAACCGCTTAATTCTCATTTGCTTTGTCAGAAGGGGTTTCTTTGCTGGCCTCCTACCACACAGTCCAACTCCACAAGACGTCTCCGCACCGTTCTTTCGCTAACTTTTACGTTATGTTGCTGCTCAAGATCTCTCCTTATTTCCACAGCACTTTTGAATCGCTCCTTAAGACTCATCCGATGTATAACGCTGTCAGTTCGACTGGTTGTCTTCCTTCCCAGACCTGTCCTTTTCTTTGTCTCCAAGCGGTCCTCCTGATTCTTTTTTTTTAATAAATTGAGCACCGAGGGATGACTTCTAGAAATTTCTCTACATGAAACTCCTTCTTCTGCCAAATTGAAAATAACCACTTTTTCATCGCGAGCCAGTCGCTTGTATTTGGAGCTCATTTTGTATGCCTTCCGACTTAACGATTGATATACATATGTTTGACACAACTTATTTTATTTTTCAATATTTTATATTTGTGTAAGTCAAAGATCACTTCGTTAAAACTTAACGGAAAAATTCCATTACCGCAACAAGTACCGTTACAATGAGTGAAAGAACACGTGTTCGCTAGAAATTTCTTAATGGTAAGTTACGCTTGGCCGCGGGTGTATGTACTTACATATATTACTTATGGTATTTAAAAATAAATAATAGTTTAATGAAAGCATAGCTATAATAGTATTTGCTTCTATTAAAAGAAATACAAAAAAGATTTTGGTTGTAAGGTGTGAGTTTCTTTATTTTTATTTTTTAATAGATATTTAATTTGGCTGAGTCGGTTGGGTGTAGGACACACCAAAATAAAGCATCTGTTTGCCTGTGATCGGCACTTTTCCTTAAGTATGAAGTTAAAAAAAAGCTAAGGCTTAATGCTGTTCCGGACACGCATTTGCCAAATGCACCGGAACCTAGTTTTAATTATAAAGTTCGTCCATAATAACCAGCTTTGTGCAGCACATTTCTCACAGTTTGAGGATTTACATTTTTTTTTGAAATTCCACGTTTATATTATTTGCAATCTTTACTGCTGAAATACGAGGATTTCGCTTGACAGTAGTGATGGCATTACGTTCTTCGCAAGGCGTCAATACTTTAGGTCTGCCGGACCTATATTTTATATTTAGATCTCCGTTAGAGGTATACGATTTTATAATATTATAAACACTTGAATGTCGTTTCCCCACTATTGTTCCAATTTCCCGTAGAGTTTTATTCTCCAAATATAATTTTAATATCAATTTTCTTACTTCGAGCGAAATTTGTAAACCGCGGCCCATTTTTTTTTTATTTCAGCAAATAAATACAATAAACTTTTATAGTTTTACACTTTCACACTTGACTATGTCTAGTTTACTGTCCAGCTTAAAAAAATAACTAAAAAAATTAACCAAACGCAACAAAAACCAAAACAATATGACACGATGAATGAAGTGTACCTAAACTATTTTGAGTACTTTCTGGCTGCTTTTTTAATTCACAGCGTCTAATTGGCGCCGCAAGACAGATATCGGCATACCATTCACTCAGTAACGTTGAGCATAATGCAGTTCTTGGAAAGTACATAACGGTGTTTTTAAAACTTTTGTTGAAATTAGTTGTTTCAATGATTTTAGCTCGAAATTGTTACTGTACCTAAACTTTATTGATTCACTGTATAACTAATGTTATATTTTTTATGAATTAATATACTTACATACATACATATGCACATAATGGTAACCCTTAATAATTGTTCTGTTATACAGTTAGGTACTCAAGTCTTCATACATACCCAAAATTTCATATTTTCGTCAATTAAAGAGTACCAGGAAAAAATTTTTAAATTAACAAATTCAGTTCTATTTTAATTATTATTATTAATTTAAATTTTTCATTCCACTTTTAAAATAAAGAAAAAAACAATAGAAAACAAATAAGAAGAGAGGACAAAAGTGTTCATACATAGCAAAACACATCTTAGTATTTAATAAAAATATAGTTTTTAAGTTATTTTTTGTTTTTAATTAATATTTTGTTGGTCAACCGTTAGCGTCAATCACGGCCTGCAGACGTCTTGGCATTTATGCAACAAGATGTTCGGTCACATCAGGTGTAATCTCGGTCCAGTACTTTTGTAAAGCGTCTTTCAGCTTTTGTTTGTTGGGAACATCAACATGAGCAATTTTTCGTTTTAAAACAGGCCCGTCCAACATAATTTTGTGAAGGGCCAGGTTTAGCATTTTCATAACCGTAGCGGGCCAAAAAAAAATAAAATGACCTTCAGTTTTGGTATATTTATTTATTTATAAAAAGCAACATCACATAAATCTTAATATATTATTATTAATGTAACTATGGCCTTAGCATATAAAGATATCCGTATTCTTAAAATCTAATTAATGAGATGTCTGAAATTTTTTCTGTTTGCACAGCGCATCTATGTGAGCTGGAGTTTTGGAAGTGGCTATGCGCAAAATGCCTTTAAGATGGCTATCTAATAAAGATGATCTGGTTTTTGATTTGTTAAATTTCATGCGAAAAAACAGCTGCTCGCTAACATACATAGTATGTACTACCAAATAAAGAAATTTGTTGAATAGCCAGCTTAGTAAGGTTTGGGTATTGACTGGGTGTAATATACTTTTTGTAAAATTCAATTAAGTTTGGAAGACAATTATTATATGCAGTTTTTAGATGAGAGCTGCTTTGCAATTCTATTAATTCCAGCTGTAAATTCAGCGCAGCGCCTTCAACTTCAACATCAATGGATTTTGAAACACTTTCATGCAGGGAGTTTGTGATTTGAAGTCTGCGAATCTGTCGTCAAACTCGTTCCTTAACCTTTGTAACATCAACACGTACTTGTCAAAATCCAAGGTATCTTGCTTTCTTGTAGATAAGGTCTCCCATTGAATCAACTGCTTTTGTTCCAGCTGCTTTTCCAAAAACAAAAGCTTTTTTGTGAAAGCTAGAACGTGTTCGTATAACTGTGTACATAGTTGGTCTTTCCCTTGCAGTTTCAAGTTAAGATCAGAAAGATATTTAGTTATATCAACCAGGAAAGCCAGATCAGCCAACCACTCCTCATCAGTAATGAAAGTAATTTCTTGGTCTTTGTTGTCAAGAAAAATCTTTAATCCAGCAGGGAATAGAATCGTTTTAGTGTAGCTGCTCTGCTGAGCCAGTGAACGCGACTGAAGTATACAATGTCTTCGTAATCTGAACCGAAATCAGCCAGAAAATCCTGGAACTGTCTGTGGTTAAGCCCTCTTGCGCGTATAAAATTAACTGTCTGCACTACTTTATCCATTAAGTGTTTCAGGCCTATAAAACTGGGATGCCCAAAGACTCTAAGAGATGGCGGGCCAGATGAAGGGCCTATGCGGGCCGGATGGTGGCCCAGGGGCCGTATGTTGGACAGGCCTGTTTTAAAACATCCCAAACGTGCTCAATAGGATTCAGGTCCGACGATTGAGGAGGGGATTTTAATTGCCTTGGTGCATGATATAGCAGCCAATCTCTGACAATGATGGCGGTATGCTTGGGATCGTTGTCCTGTTGGAAGATCCAACTCTGACCAAGACCCAACATACCCACCGATGGCTGCAAATTATGTTCCAAAATTGCTTATAGTAGTATTGATAGACTGCTAAAACGTAATTCAGCAGCCACGTAGACTACATGAATTGCAAAAAACTAACGGCATTTGAACTGCAATTCTTTTTAAACTATAATCAAAGCAGAAGAGAATGTAGTGTATGAACACTTTTGTCTCTCTTTATTTTACGTTTTTTTTCCATATTTACCGTTATTTTTAAAGAAAATAAAAT
Organism: Bactrocera tryoni; assembly: GCF_016617805.1. NCBI lineage: Eukaryota > Metazoa > Arthropoda > Insecta > Diptera > Tephritidae > Bactrocera > Bactrocera tryoni. Next base: position 35,486,560 of record NC_052501.1, read on the forward strand.
TTTTTGCTTTGGAAGAGTAATTAATATGGAATGGAATTTTTTGACTTAAAATTTTTTTTTTCTGGTACTCTTTGATTAGCGAATACAGTGGACCAATAAAATTTACATACACCTAGTTTTATTAAATTACAACACATTTTTTGGTTTTAAAATTAATGTTTATTGTCGTTTTTTTGTATCTATTTCAAAATATATATATTTAGCATATATATTGACTTATCAAAATTTTTATTTTTACGCAAATGAAAAAAAAACATGTACAAAAACTTAAAATGAGCTTAATTCGTATCAATAAAGTTTACGTACATTATTTAAACTAACACTAAATACAAAAGTTTGAGACATATTTAGTATTTTGTTGGCCCTCCTTTTGCTGTAATAACTGCCTGTAGACGTCGTGGCATACTTTTTACTAAATTTCTGGTATCATTTTCGGTGATTTTGGCCCACTCAGTCGATAAGGCAGCTTTTAGGGACTCTTTGGATGAAATTCTATGTTTTCGTATACGCTTTTCTAATAAGTCCCAGATATGTTCAATAGGGTTAATGTCTGGTGATTGGGGGGGGCGTATGGAGTTGTTTGCAATTGTATAGCAACCATTCACGTACTAGATAAGACGTGTGCTTTGGGTCGTTATCCTGTTGAAAGTTGTAGTGGTTGCTATCAAGACCTAATTTAAGCACACTTGGACGTAAATTATTTTTTAAAATGTTCAAATACATGTACTTATCCATTTTTTCAGTAATAAATTCTGACCTTTCTCCACACTTTTTGTGCCCCATCCGAACCAAATATATTAAATTTTGGTTCGTCGCTGAATATAATATTTTCCCAAAACGAATTCGGTTTGTTTACATGTTCTATAGCGAACGCAAACCTCTTTTCCTTATTAACCTTGCTTATGTATGGCTTACGGCGTGCCACTCGTCCATGATAACCAGCACTATACAACACATTCCTTACAGTTTGGGGATTTATTTTTTTTGTGTACTATCGTATTTGTCTTGAGTTAATTTCACTGCGGAAATTCTCGGATTTGCACTAACGGCTGTAACGATATTGCGTTCTTCACGGGGCGTTAAAATTTTTGGTCTACCCGATCGTGACTTTGAATGCAAATTCCCAGTATTAACGACTTGATAATAGTTTGCACACTTGAATGGGATTTTCCAACCACTTTACCAATTTCACGTAAAGATTTATTTTCTAAATATAATTTAATTATTAATTTTCGCACTTCTAAATGTATTTCTTTACCACGACCCATTGCAACCAACTAAGTCACACTTTTAAGATAAAATGACAATAAAACGCATATTAAACTTACCATTTCAATATTATAATTGTTTACAATCAACAATAATGGGAATGCAACAACTTTGTACCGTTCAGTGAATATAAACAAATTAGGCTGTACTGTGTGTATGTAAACTTTCTTGATGCGTTTTTTGGGGTTTTTCTCTTTCGCAGCGACAATGCCAAGCATAGGGGTAAATTTAACGGTATTAAGATGCACGAATGTTTATTTATCTATTTAGCAAAAAAAAATCAGTCGAATGAGACTAGAAAATGTATGTGCGAACATGTTTTAGTTAAGAATAAAGGGTGTATGTAAATTATGGGGATGTATGAAGACTTAAGTCCCTAACTGTACGTATTTTTAAAAAATTTAGACATAAAAAAACGCAGTCAGGGGTGCTTTAGTTTGTCCAATACTGTATATGCAGCTGTTGACAGCTAATTAGAAACGACACCTATGTTGAATTAAGTGATGTAATTTTCCAATAAATCACTTATGTATATTTATTGTATTTTCACTTATTTTACTGAAACCTGTCTAAAACTTAAACTCCAATAGCAAAAATTTTACGTTATAAGACTCTGACAGCGCACCGCTGTCGGTGTATGTATGCAGCTTGTCATGCCGTTATGATTTCATCACAAAGAACATCATATTTGGGATATTTTTGGTGCATATGGCTTTTTTGACATCACTCAGAGATGTTCTATAGGGTTTAAGTCTGGTCTGAACGATTTCCACTCCAAAACATTGATAGAATTTTCATTAAACAACTTTTGTGTCAACTTAGGCTTATGCTTTTAATTGTTATCTTCCTTATAACAGGCAAGTTTTCCTCAGCCCATGGCAACATGACATTTTCATATTTCTCCTTGTTTAAAATTCCATTAATCTTATGTAGTGGACCAACACCATTCCAGATAAAACATCCCCCTACCATGATTGAGCCTCTACCATACTAAACTACACGTGGAACATAGCGAGGATCAAATTCTTGAATTATAGGACGGCGAATATACATTCATACCTGCGACCATCAGGACCTAAGCGATTAATTTTTGTTACATCGTTTCAAACGACATGCCTCCGTTGATTTGTTATCTTAGACCAATAAGAGTTGGCAAAGTCTACGCGTCGCACAGTGTATCGTTTAATACAAGCTAGGGGGACAAAAATATTTTAGTATGAAATTTGAGTGTTTTGGTCGTGTTGATTAATGATTTTAAGTTTCATTGAAAAATTAGTATATATTTTTAGATTTACAAGTGAGAAACAAAAATTGTGTAAAAATATATTTAATTATTTTTAGAATTTCCAAAACGTACGATAACACGTTGCTTGAATATATAAATGCGTGCTAATACATAAGTCCATTGCATTTCACAACTAATGAAAACGCGATGGTGGTAAAGTACGACAGACCTAATAATAACAATAACATAGAAAATAGCACACACACAAGAACAAAATGTTTAAATGCTGCTATCATTACTCATTGAATGACTCATCATCACTGTTAGGTCATCTGAATCAGATACTGAATCATCTTATCGTCATGGTCACATGTTACCTGACGTGGTACTGATGGTATTGAAGGTGGGACAATTAAATTTAGAACTTCCACCCGGTAATTTGTCTGTTCTCTTTCTAGGAACTACTCTGAGTGGGTTTATTACCGGATCGGATGTTATTAAAAGCATGTGACTGTTTTCTGGTGTGGTGTTCGCCAAATCTACCGGCGAGTCCTTATTGCAGACTCTTGAGATTCCTCCGAGAGTTGCCCGGTGGAAAAATACAATTTCTAATTACCTCCGTACCCTCTACAGGATTTTGTGCACGGTGACTGGCATGTACATAGTACCACGATAATAGAATTAAGATCAAAGGTTCTGGTTGATGGAACAAAGATTTTTCGATGTGCCAATTAATATCGTAGCCGGAAGATACCGTTCTCCAATAAAAGTGCCAAAAGTACTAAGTGGGTGATATCAATCGGTAATCTCCCACTCGGTTCCCGGATTCGCCAAAGAACCTGCGGGCCGTATTTCCATCATTAAGTTCCACATCCAGGTTTCGGTGTCTACCATAAGTCCCATCTGGTTTTAAACTTTTGCCTTACTTCTTCCGAACGCTGTTTACACTAGCCCTTTTTCTATATATCGCTCTTAGCTTGCCACTTTTTATGTCCAAACGATAACAAATGTAACGCGCGTCAAAGGAACGAATCAGGCGTGCAAAGTGAGACAAACCGAAACTGTGATCTCTTTTAACCACTCGCGTCTTTTAATTCGCCATTCATCAGTTGGGAGTAGCACCAGATGTAACATTTTTGTGAAAAGTGTTTTCTGTTTATAAGCTATGGCCGAGCTCCATCATCATTTGCTGATGAATGAATTGAAGATATGTTTTGAAACTTCTTTACGCTAATTAAACGTTGCTGTTTTATCCAAAAATGGCTTGAAGTTTGATTTCGGCGCGCATTTCTATTACCAAGATATGCTCATCACAGGTAACCTAAATTTTGAACCGTAACTAAAATGGAATTGGAAAAACTTTTGTCCGCCTTCCAATGACCATTTCGCGTCTGTTTATACAATTAACTTGTACGCCGATCCATAATAAGCTAATGCTCATCTTGTCAATTACCTTCGCATGGTATTGAACTTCTTTTTCTGTGGTTCAAGCTTTCTAATCAGTAGCCATGTTTCTATTACCGCAAGCGATTTGCTACTTCAGCGTACGGTCGCTCGATGGCGCTTCGCGATTCTGGTAAGTCTTCAACTCTTCGTTTTCGTTTTAAAGAACGACTCTTCAAAATTTTTGGTCTGCCAGAATCGATTACTTCAGTTGATGAGGTAGAACAGGATGTTCAATTGTAGGTGAAATTGTAAATCTGATCCTTCTAACCAGCTGCGATTTTTGTATAAAAACGTTCCAATCATCATATTTCTTCAGTCCATTTTTGGAAAATTTTGAAGAAACACTCAGTACAGCTTTATGTCCTTCTGTGTATCAGGCGTTAATCAACACTCATTTTGTCAAAACATAATCACTATTTCCAGCTCTGTTTTACATTTACCATTCTTCGAATATGTTTTGAAATAGACAAACTCGATCTGGAAAAAAAATGGCGGAAGATGGTACTCGATCAAAGGTCATTGTATAGCAAAACTGCCGTTATACAATATTCAAGAATTATTGGATATGTGGATAAAAAAAGTTGCCTTGTTAAAACTTGAAAATGAAGAACACAAACATTTTATATGAGTTTCAAACCCATTGGCAGTATTAGCTAAAAGTAAACCAAATTGCCCAAACTGCATAAAATATACATACCTTGCAACTAAATTAAATTCCATTTCATCAACAGTGGTGTTTCTCTCCAAACCGTGTTAAATCACTATTATATTGTATTTTATTTAGTGAAAGCAAAAATGATAAGCAAACATCACTGATTAAACTTGTTGTAGTTAACCATTAAATATTTTGCGCATTTCTTACTTAGGTGAGCATATAAGTATAATCAAGTACTGTCCAATTGTGGTGTTTGTTATTTTGTCTATATATGATCCAGCAGGCTGTGCGTCGTTTCTAGGAATTATAGTAATTCAATTTCTTTGCATCTTCAGACCGACAAAGTCAAAAATGTAGCTGCGAAGGGTAGGTCAACTGCAGCCTTTCCTCATTAAAAACTATTAATATTTTAAACCAAAACTTTAACCACACATACCAATCCAATAATATTATTAACAAATTAACAGAATTTTAATTTTAAACAACATTTCTAATTGTACGCACTTAATTGACCTTCTACATAAGTATGCTTATATCGTTACGCATTTACTGTTTGGGACCAAGATCTTCTTCTAAAACAGAGTGATTTTAGTAGTAGATAAGTATACAACGATGCAGATTTTTGGAATATAAATAACGGTGTTCAAAATTTTTATAACATATCAACCTACATACATAAAGGAACGTTTCTAATTGCAATAATAGTGTATATAATCGGGGTGACGAAAAGTTGAAATCAGTTGTCTGTCTGTCGTCTCCGTCGTGTAAGTTGTAACGAGTAATAATTTATTTAACTTAATATTTAGTTGTACCTTACATACATATGTACACATGTGAGTTTCTTAGCACAAAAATTTAAGTTCATAGGTCATAATCGCCATTAACAGAAAACCTATAAAGTGCCATAACAACATTGAATTAAGATATAAAACTGTAATTGGCACAAAGACACCTATGGTCTAAAAATTTTGAAAAGTGAGCATTGCTCGCCATCATCTCTACCTAATAAGATAGTACTTCTCAACGCAATAAATGAGTCTGCATGCTAAAATGGGTAGAATCAGACAATAGCCCTCATATACTATGTAAAAATTGTGAGCTTCCGGGTGACTTTGTGCCATATGGGCCAATATGTGAGTTCAATGAAAATAAGAAGGTTGTTTATTCATAGAGTGTATCTAAATAGATAAATTTGTAGGCAAAACTTGACCTAACCCTAGTAACTATGTGGGATTTTCAGACATCCGCCTGATTTTCTCTATGTGATTGATTTTACACCAAAAGTATTTCCCTGGTTTGATTCTGGTTGTAGAGTACTCTAAAATGTTCGGTGGCACGGAACTTAGCTCTTCACTGCCTGGTCTTTAATTTATTTTCTCAAATTTGCTTTCATAAAACTTGTACTTTTTTACTTAAGGCCATAATTTTACCTGCCATCCTGATGTTCTATAAACTAGATTTCCTGACTATATTTTTTTTCTGCGATCAACGTGAAGGGTATCAAAACATCAGATAGAATATTTGCGGCAAAGGTACAAGTTCTTTGGATAGCGATATCGCGCAACGCTTACGGCATCTAAACGCATCGACAGTGCTATTTCTGACGAGAGAGAGAGCACCTTCGACAATTTATGCATTCTACAAAACTTCTCTGTTAAAATAAGCCCTTGCTCTTCAACAAAGGCTATGCAGCGTCCTGACTGAAACCTTGGAATGCTGGTGTTCTTTGCTTCAAAATTAGGTATTAATATCCTTAATTTGATGTTACAGAATGTTATACCTTCATCTCATAGACTTTCATTCTTGTTTCAGCTGGATTTCAATTTGATTAATAATCAATGTGGTAAATTTTTATTTTGTGGTAATTCCATCTAAATTAACATAAATCAAACAAGGCCAAATAATTGTTCAATTAACTCCTGTAGAGGTTTTAGGCTTATTTCTTTTTAATTTGTATAACAAAGTACTTTTTATTACGCCAACTATAGTGATTTCACAAAACACTTTGCTGAACTGTGCTTCCATTATCAGTTAATAGTTTTACTTCCAAATGTTTATATGTATGTATAACAAATTAAAACAGCAAACAACAATCAATCATACGTCGCAACTTCATCATAGATGAACCAAACAGAGACCTTGTCATAAATTTTCATATTTACATATGTATGTATGTTTTTCTTATATGTCTTGACTCGGCTATGTTACCATACTGGACATTATCTAAAAGTTCAAAAACTATACGTAATTCTTAATACATACATATGTATTTATGTATGAATGTTGTTATATTTTGCTGAAAAATATGACTAGATCTGAACAACTCCTCTGACACCGTATTACTGTAGCAAGTACTAGTTCTACTAGTTCCAAAAATAATTCGGATCTATACGAAACAACAATTATCAGCTGAAATAAAGTAGAAGCAGTATAAGTATTTCTTATTAAATTATGAATTTTTAAAGAGTTAATAAACAATGTTGTTCTGTCGCCTTCAAGTGATCCTCTGGATGTAATACTTATACCAGGTTGGACATTAGCACTCAGTGGCATTGCACCGTTGAGACGTGCACATTTTGAAGGTAGATGAAGAATCGTGGTCCAGAAAATGAAGACAGTGAGCAACGCATTATTGAAATAAATTATTCATAGGTGTAGGTGCTTTTGAAGCAAAAAGGTTTTAAACAGAATATTTCTTAAACAGGTTTATATAAAAAGGTAATTTCATGCTCTTCCTTTAGACCATGTTTCATCAAACATCCATACGCACAAATGAATCTTAAGAGAGCGCAATGTAAATGATTAGCCAACACCGCTTCTACTTAACATAATTTCCAACGGTGGGTTTCCGTAGAAACGAGTCAGCTTATTGCTCTTTCTGATACGGGGTTGTTCAAAATGAAAACGAAAAAACGCTTGTCGCTCGAAGGAAGCGATTCGCTGTTCGGCATTAGCGTCGTATTCTATTTATTATACCTCAATTAATATTATATAACGCGCAAATATATTTTTAATTGGTGATTTCTCATTTTTGGAAATATGTGTTCGTTCTAAATAATACTTTTAATACATTTCAGTGACATGTCTTGGCATAGATCTTTAAATTTAACAACAATTACTGGAAAAAAACCTCAATTCTTTGAATATTTTTGGCAAAAACAACCATATCAATATCACAAATCATATATGTGTACTATTTATATAAACATTTTCATTAAATGGACATATATGTTTAAAAATATATATTATAGTCTAGTATCTTTTCTTTTATACAGGGTGCTAAAGATGAAAATGATCAAGAATGCTATAAATTTGCAATTGTCTCTAGTCAGTTCTGTTTTGACATTTGTGTAGTGAGCACATGCAGAAATACGCAAATACCTAATGGTACGCTACACTACATTTTCTAATGATGTCTTCAGGTCCATTTCCCGGGCGCTAATCTACCGTTTGGCGATTTGCACTGGCCAACAAGATCGCCTGATTGACCACTCTGGAACTTCTTTTGGGACTTTTTTGGAGACACGTCAAACCTCAGACTCTTTTAGCTCTATAAAGATAATATCAAATCAAGATGCAGGACCTATCGCCGGAAGTTCTAGCCAAAGTGATGGAAAATGCCATAAAAAGGACTTAAATGACCATCAACTGTGACCATTTTATGATCATATTTTCGACGATGTAAAAATTTAAAACTAAAAAATAATCTAAGCGGAATCAAATGTTTTCATTTTCATCATTTTAAAAAGAATTTTCACCTGTTATACCTGTATGTATGAATATATAAAACTGCCTTATATGTACATGATATAAAGTCCACAACTTGAAATTTCCAATTGTAACTAAAATGAATTTTTACAACTGGCATCATCACCATTAACGGTTTTATTACATACGCAGTGGTGTGAACAAAATAGGAACAACCATAAGGTATTGTAACGTTTTAAAATGTGCTGTTTCCTTTTTAAATAAATTTGATATTAGATACCAGGATAACTTATAAAATTTTTTCTTAACAGTGATTTGGATTTCCCACCATACAAAGGTAAATAAAAAAATATTAATGCGAAACTCTAAAACCTGCAAAATCTTGTTACCTCTTTTTGTTCACACAACTGTACAAATCCGATATGAAGTAAATTTCTGCTCTATAATTTGTGTACTATGTCAGTATTGCCGCAACCATTCCATAGATAACTTGATAGGAATCTCTTTGGTTCGAGAGAGAGCTGTCAAAGCAATTTTTATAACCCAATTGCCAATGACGCCACTGCTGAAAAAATTAGATTCGGCATTTATAAACAACTTTTGGTATTTTGGTCAAATAATCGTCAACAGATATTGGATTCTGAGCCAATTTTGGTCGTCTGTCAACTAGTACTAGATTTCTTCAGAGCTGCACATTTTACCATAAATCTTCTGGACCATTTCGTTTTTTATATGAAGTTTTAATTCTTGAGAGCTGGATATAAGCAGATGGCAAACGTCAACCAGAATCTGAATCTTAGCAGTTTATACATAGATATATGCCTTAATATATATGTATAACTTATACCAATCTACATATTCGGCATACGATTTAGAAAATCAAAGAATTATACTTAGTATATGAATTAGGGTAGACTCGATTTCGTCTGTTAGCTATCAAAATGCCACATACTAAAATGTTTCCTGGGTTCATTTATGTAGGTACCTCACATACAATCACCAATCATACGGAGTAAAGTCAGCCGGTTGTTCGAAAATCTTGGTAATAGGTATTAGGGAGGGGGGATGGTTGGTAGGTCAAGTTTTCGTCCACGTTCTGTAATTTTCGTTGCCATATCTGAAATATTGGCCGACAGCATAAAATCAAACTGAAGTTCGAAAATCTTTATTTTACGTAGTATATGGGGGTGTACATTTTTTTATACACAGAATCACTATTTTCAGGAAGAAACTATATCTGCATAAGGTGGCATACCTTAAAGGGACTATTAGTGCTCAATTTTATCCCGTCATATTTATTATTTCGTGATTTGCGTACTGGAAAGTGAAAGAATCAAAAGGAATTCAAAAATGTGTTATATGGGAAGTAGGCGTAGTTGTATTCCAATTTCGCCCATTTTCACACTGTGATACAGGAATATGAGAAGAATGCTACATACATACTAAATTTAGTTGAAATCGGTTGGTTGATTGCACCAAAAAGTGGGTGGTGCCACCTCTCATACGATCTCGGATCTAAAATTGAATGTATCTGTCGTAATTAGATATTGATTTATTGCGATTTTAGAAGTTTTTAACAGTACCGTTATATAGGGAGTGAGCCGGGCTCTTTTCCGGTTCTTTCTTTTTTTAATTGTGTATATTTATGGCACTTTATACGTTTTCGGCTAATTGCATTTTGTGGGCGTAGCAGTGGTCCGATTACGCCCATCTACGAACTCATCATTTGTTTCTCACTCTTTGAAAATTTTTTCATTTTTAACACAGGGGAATTCCCATTCTTGGTTTTTATATTACTGAACAAATGTAAAATAGAAAGGGGAATCCCCAAGTTATATTTTAGTTTTTGTTTTGCCATATTTTTGGTGTTTTTGTCATTCGTATGTGAAATTTGATACGCGTGGACATATTTTGCGAGACTCTACCGAAAACTAAAAATAACTTACCAAAAATGTCAAATAAACGTAAAAAAACACTTTATCTTTGGAAACCAAAGTAAAGATATTAGAAAAGCTGGACAAAGGTGTTCAAGGGAATCGTCTAGCGCTAGATTTCAACGTGAGCAAATCTGCCATCAGCTATATCAAGTCAAATAGGTCATCTACATTAAATGTAAAACTATGCCTAGTGCCGAATATCCGAAAATGCAAGTCGCCTTTATGAGTGGTTTTTAAAACAACGCGAAAGGAAGTGTACACAGGCACAATATTAAAGGAAAAACCTAAACAAATTTTTGGTGAAGAATACGCCGATAAAAATGAAAACGCATTCCGAGCAAGCGATGGATGGTTTACTAAATTTAAAAAGCGACACGGCATTCGTTTTTTAAAAATTGGTGGCGAGATTCTTTCTAGTGATATTGCCTCGATCACTCCATTTACTCACAGATTGCATGCAAAAGTCACTGAGATGGGGTTAATGGAGTCGCAATTATATAATGTGGACGAAACCGGATTATTTTATCGTTGCCTACCAGATAAAACATATGTCACTGCTTGTGAAAAAAGTGCGCCTGGATACAAAATTCAAAAAGAACGAATATCAATTTTACTTGGTTCAAATGCTGATGGCTCTCACAAATTATTGCCCTTAGTTATTGGAAAAGCAAAAAATCCCAGAGCTTCAAAGGTTTTAATAATCCACTTCATTACAACTTTTCCAAAAATGCTTTGATGACGTCTCGGATCTTTCATAATTCGTTTCACAAGATATTTATTAATGAAGTAAGAGGAAATAATTTTGCTTTTAATTTCTTTAATTTTAAAATATTTTTTGTTTACAGGTCATCCAGTTTTCTCAAAAAAATAACTTGCCTCCGAAGGCTCTTTTGCTTATCGATAACTGCTCCGCGCCTGCACCAATTTAGCATCTTCAAAGCAAAGATGGCAACATAGTTGCATATTTCTTGCCGCCAAATGTCGGCGGCTTGCAGAAGGTTTCAAGACCGGAGCATACTCTTGTAGAACCCCCAAAGGTGATCTAGTCACCGATGCCCAGAGCATACCTTGATTATGGAGGGAACACTTCTCCAACCTGCTGAATGGCAGTGAATGCACAACACCAGGAGAAGGCGAACCCGATTCCCCAATCGATGACGATGGAGCAGACGTTCCATTACCCGACCATGAAGAAGTTCGAATAGCAATTGCCCGCCTGAAGAACAACAAAGCGGCAGGGGCCGACGGATTGCCGGCCGAGCTATTCAAACACGGCGGCGAAGAACTGATAAGGTGCATGCATCAGCTTCTTTGTGAAATATGGTCGGACGAAAGCATGCCCAACGATTGGAATTTAAGTGTGCTATGCCCAATCCATAAAAAAGGAGACCCCACAATCTGCGCCAACTACCGTGGGATTAGCCTCCTCAACATCGCATATAAGGTTCTATCGAGCGTATTGTGTGAAAGATTAAAGCCCACCGTCAACAAACTGATTGGACCTTATCAGTGTGGCTTCAGACCTGGCAAATCAACAACCGACCAGATATTCACCATGCGCCAAATCTTGGAAAAGACCCGTGAAAGGAGAATCGACACACACCACCTCTTCGTCGATTTCAAAGCTGCTTTCGACAGCACGAAAAGGAGCTGCCTTTATGCCGCGATGTCTGAATTTGGTATCCCCGCAAAACTAATACGGCTGTGTAAACTGACGTTGAGCAACACGAAAAGCTCCGTCAGGATCGGCAAGGAGCTCTCCGAGCCGTTCGATACCAAACGAGGTTTAAGACAAGGTGATTCCCTATCGAGCGATTTCATCAACCTCCTTCTGGAGAAAATAGTTCGAGCTGCAGAACTAAATAGAGAAGGTACCATCTTTTGTAAGAGTGTACAGCTGCTGGCGTATACCGATGATATTGATATCATCGGCCTCAATACCCGCGCCATTAGTTCTGCTTTCTCCAGACTGGACAAGGAAGTAAAAGAAATGGGTCTGGCAGTGAACGAGGGCAAGACGAAATATCTCCTGTCATCAAACAAACGGTCGTCGCGCTCGCGACTTGGCACTCACGTCGCTGTTGACAGTCATAACTTTGAAGTTGTAGATAATTTCGTCTATCTTTTAACCAGCGTAAACACCACCAACAATGTCAGCCTAGAAATCCAACGCAGGATAACTCTTGCCAACAGGTGCTACTTCGGACTGAGTAGGCAATTGAGAAGCAAAGTCCTCTCTCGACAAACAAAAACCAAACTCTATAAGTCACTCATAATTCCCGTCCTGCTATATGGTGCAGAGGCTTGGACGATGTCAACAACTGATGAGTCGACGTTGCGAGTTTTCGAGAGAAAAGTTCTGCGAAAGATTTATAGTTCTTTGCGCGTTGGCCACGGCGAATATCGCATTCGATGGAACGATGAGCTGTACGAGATATACGACGACATTGACATAGTTCAGCGAATTAAAAGACAGCGGCTACGCTGGCTAGGTCATGTTGTCCGGATGGACGAAAACGCTCCAGCTCTGAAAGTATTCGACGCAGTACCCGCCGGGGGAAGCAGAGGAAGAGGAAGACCTCCTCTCCGTTGGAAGCACCAAGTGGAGATGGCCCTGGCTTCCAATGGAATATCCAATTGGCGCCACGTAGCGAAAAGAAGAAATGACTGGCGCGCTGTTGTTAACTCGGCTATTATCGCGTAAGCGGTGTCTACGCCAATTAAGAAGAAGAAGAAATGTGACAGCTGCTGTGCAAGCAATGGATCAAAATCCCTTAAAGTTAACAAAACTTGTTTACAGAAATAAGTTACTTCCTGAAATAATAGCTGAAGGTGCTGCACTGAATAGTCTGTTGAAATCCCATTCCATCCGAAAGGCATGGGTTGAGATAACGCAAACAGTGATGAGGAATTCTTGGTCAAAGTTGTGCCAAGTTGTGTGATGTGCCACTAGAACAGTTGCTTAACAAAAATGAGGACTGCAATGAAGCTCTCCAAACAAATCAAACTCTTTTAGCAAAAATTGATCCAAACATGAAGATGAGTTTGAAAACGGAACTGGTTATGACCTAAGTAGCGGTGATGAGTTTTCTGATAGCAGTGAAGACGATATTGTTGATGACACACCAGTTATTTCAAATGCTATAGCTATTGAAAGCGTTAACAATTTAATAAATTGGTGCAACAAGAGTGAATTGTCTTCCAGTAAACACATGGCCAATCTTTTGGCCCTCCGTAACGATATTGTTATATCGGATTTAAAGAAACCAAAAAAACAAACAAATATTACTGATTATATGTCAAACAAAAATTAATTTTGAACTGAGCCCTTATCCTGAGTTTTTAATTAATTTCTGAAATTTTTAGTTGTTTTTTTTTTTAATAATTGTTATGTAATGAACTGAATTGTTATGTTTAAAAAAAAAAAATAAGAAAAGAAATAAAAAAAAATGTTTTTATATAGTTTTTGGAAGTGGCTTAACTCTTAGTTTTATTATTCACGTTAAAAAAAACCGTCCAGAAATTAGAACATTTCGGAAATTAGAACTACCCCAAAAACAAAGTGGTTCTAATTTCCGAGCGTCTACTGTATTAACATTTTTTTTGTTTGTAGTGTCTAAATCAGCTATGATAATGTAATAGATTTCCAAGACTGACAAGTAGATGGCGCAAAATCAGAGTCGCACCAAGAGATTTACCGTGCGATTCTGTACTGTGATACAGGCTCAAATCTCTAAATTTGAGGATTTTGAGTTAGAGACAATTTTTGAGACTTGAGGCGATTTTGCTAATCTGTAAGTGACAGTCACAAAATCAATTACATTTCAGAGATAAGTTTTTAATACATGAATGAAAATAAATATGTCGATAACAAATATTAAATTTTCTATAACATAGTCAAAAACATAATCATCCATAAAAATAAAAATATATGTTGACTTTGTTTCATAATATTTACAAAATTTATGTAAAATTGATATATTTTTAATCTTTTCGTGTTTGAGTTGCTTACAAAATATAAAAAAACGACAATCGAATAATATCTGTGATGATTTCTATTCAGTGTATTCAAAATGGCAGACAAGAGTTCTTTTTGGTTTTGTGACCTGCTAATTACCAGGTCTCAAGTTTGAGTCAAAATTTTGAGACTAACGCTGGAGACTGTTTAGTGAATAGTAACTAGTCACAAATTGAGACTTTTACCTCAAAATGTCTCAAATAGAGATTAGAGACTGGTTACAGAATCCCGCTATTAGTGTGGATCAGTTTCAAACCACTTCGATGAAGGGGTTTTGAACTGACATTTTTGTATGGTGAAATCGTGATAAATTTATAAGATTAGTGGGATAAACTACTCAACAGCCGAAATCGTGTGATTAAGTGTCGGTCTGAACATGGTATAAGTGAATATAAGTTTGGATTAGGGGATCGATATCTGTTTCAATAAGATAATGAACCCAAACATATTTCGCTGGATAGTCGTCTATGGATCTTATACAACTGTTCATTTTACCTAAAAACAAAACTGCAAAGCCCGGATATAAACCCAATTGAAAATTTGTGGTCAATTGTTTAAAAAGGGCATAGAACTTAGATTATTAGGAACGAGAAACAACTAAGAAAAGCACTGCAAAAGGAGTAGAAGAAAACTTACGAAAAAGTTGGTGAAGTCTATGAAACGGCAATTGTACGCTGTTATTAAACAAAATGATATTCCACTAAATACTAATTTACACTATATTTTAATTTCTGCTACTGCTATATATTACAATTACTTTTAATATACATATACATATGTACATATATTATATTATATAGACTTTATATGGCACTACGTTTGGCCTTAATTGCTGCTTGGCTATCCATTAGAATGTTTATGGACTTGCTGCTTAGAGCAGAAGCCTACTTGGAACCTTCTGTTACGCCCACAATTTCAGGATTTCGCCCTGCAAAATCGAATTGTAGTCATTCAGTTTGAAACTACATTCCGCGTATGGATTGTCACAGAAAATGTCCACTTTGTTCCTGTTTCACCCTTAGTTCTATCAGTGAATATGTGTAGATTTTGCCGTTGAAAATGTCGATTATAGAACCATTAGCCCAATATTCTTTACTGGGGCATGAAAACGATGTGTTTAGTTACTCGTCGGTCTCCTTTACCTAGTTGCATTGCCAGCTAAAGCCAAGCCAATTAACAAGGTCGAGTATGAGGCCAGGCCCATAGCGACGCCTAGCTTGGCTCCAGTAGCCTAAAATCAGTCATCATCATCATAGAGCCAAAAGACTGTATAGTGTCATACACCACACTTTGGCCTAATGGCTCTTCTGCAGCAGCCACAGATTCGAAGGGCTTTGGAAGCCATGTTCTCTATGTGTTTACTCTAGTTTAGTTTTTATCTAGGATAACACCGAGATATTTGACCGAAATCGATAGTGAAATAGCTCCACCATTTAATGGGAAGAGATTGAATTGCAAAGTTTTCATCATTCTTGTGAAGAGACAGATTCCTATTTTCTCCGGATTAACAGTTAGTCCGTGGCCCTGCGCTTAGTCAGCGGAGATCTCAAGAACTTTTTCTGTGCCAGGATATGCGATTAAAATTCAACCCTGAACAGAGGACAGCGAGATCGTCCGCGTAGCAGAAAACCTTCAAGTTATCCCAATAAAAGAGAAGTAATAATTCGCTGATCAAGGTGACCCACAGTAAGTGATCTTTTGAGTGATTTTTATACCTTGCCCATCTTATATTGCTTGTCTATTACTTAGCACATGACAGGTTGTGAATAATGTCAAAAGAATAACAGTGCAGCCGTGCTAGCGTTGTTGAATGTACCTTCCACGTGAATGAATGCTGCTAGGGTGGATTCTCGTTTTTTTAAGAAACTTTCGATTGTCCCCGCTATTTCATGTAGGGCAGTATCAACAGCTTTTCCTTTCACATGCGCTGCTGCCTGAACTTCAAACGGTTCCGTGAGATTTGGCGTTTGATAACATCGTCGCAGATCCTCACCATATTTTTGGTAGGAAAGATGTTAGAGTGTCTGGTCTTTTGGCAAGGAGTATTTTGCTTAACGCTTTGATAACAATTTCATGGGTGAACATGAGACCATCATACTGGCTGGGTAGTATGACAGGTTGAAAATTTCTCTCATCCGACCGTGAAAAATGAGTACATAATAATATCTTTGCATAATCCTCCATGTTACGTACTCTGCACTTCTGGGTGTGAACCATTAGCGCGGACTGCATGTGGTCTTTCTATAAAATCTTTCTTAAATTTTGCTGCACTACTTACGCTGTTTACTTGGAATGTAGTCTTATATGAATCCCAACAATGGTCGTTATTGAATCGCCTGGCTTAGTTCAAAGCCTTGCCGTGACAGGTTTCTTAGGTTTCATGGTTTGTCTATGATGGAACCCCCCCTTCGTAGGGGGCATGCTGTTTCAAACGCACCCATGACGCATTTTGTAAATTTTCCTACTGCTGAGTCTAAATCTGACACGGAACATATTCGGTCAGGTACTGAGAGTGTAGCTATAGAATGAACGAGTTCGGTCACATATTTATTCCAGTTTGTTTTGCATCTATGTATTTCTGTACATCGGTTGCTCTAGGCCTCCGATATTAACTTCGAAGTCAGTGTACCTGCGCTTGAAAAAGGAGTGCTCTAAAGAGACCCGCCAATCCGATATTAGGCCCACCGCACTTCTACTGCATATACATATGTATATACCTTTATTCAATGTTAGTAGGTTTTTAGTTAATGTAGTTCAACATAGCCATTCCTCTAGCATTACAGCTCGAGCTACCCCTAGCTGTATGTACCAATAAAAAGTTACATACCTGTGCTTTCCGCGTACTCCGTTATCTGCCTCAGCTCTTGCCTGGCGGCGAAGGATTGGGGGGAAACCTTCATGCCCCTTAATCTGCGAACTTTATGACATGGCTTCCAGGTGTACTCCCGTTGACATCGTGGCCGATGGCAGTTCCATCTGCCTCTCTTCACTTGCCTTTCCACAGTTGGCAACGACAGGAGGGCAAATCTCCGATGGAAGTGCAGTCGCAACCTGACGGTGACCAACCCTGAAGTGAACGGCGGAGAATAGTAGGTGTGCTCTGCCACCTACAGACTCTAGAAAAGAGGACGAGTCTTGGTCCATACCTCTGACAATACGTCAAACTTTGGGGTGAATATCGAACGAATATCTCCCACAGACTCGTCCTCAATTCCGTATTCTGTTTGGCCAAATACTCAATATCGACTCCGTGGGCATTACAGCCTCCCTGCCTTTAATCAAGATGTGAGCCTTTAGGGGTCTAGGGACCTCTTCGTTACGCAAAAGGCGCAGTTTGGAGCTGTATCATAGCTCCGGGAGACTCTCTCCGATGGAACGGATAGCTGTAACGTCTTTCACGATGTTGATGGCCAACCGGAAGATCCCCCTTTCAAAGCGAGCTATGTTGATTTTGAACACCGACCTGTTTAAGGTCGACGAAAGGATTAGGAACATTTCCGGGGGTTCCATCTGGAGTATTAAACCATTCCTTTTATTTACCTTATGCCTAAAGGTGGAAGGGCCTGTCAGAGGGTATTGTTCGCTTCTGCCTCCTACTTCCCGAGACGCTTACTAGAAGCCAATCCGAATACTTCAACCCTATGCAACCTCTACTCGACACCATTTTTTGCAAAAGATTCAGGTCTTTTGGTAAAACTCTAGCATTGAACGCTTCATACCGAAGCTAATATACCCTTCACAGGTGCATTTCTTTTAGTGTGTTCAGTTTGTATGGAAGCTATATGTAATCCGATCTGAACAATTTTTTCGGAGATTATATTATTACCTTAAGCAGTAATCCATGTCAAATTTCGTGAAGATACCACGTCAAATGCGAAAGTTTTCCATACCAGCCCTTGATTCCGATCGTTCGGTTCCCACTTCGTGGGAGGGTCAGGAAGTTTAAGTCTCCTCTATTGTGCGGACTGACGGATGCCTCATCTGTTGAAAAGTCGCAGCTTTGTCATTATGAAAACAGATGCTTCGCTAACAGCTTTCCATTTCACAGTCGACTGACACATGAGTGTCGTTAGATTCTCGACTGTAAAACTACCACCGAGTGTGGTTTTAAGTTTTTTCCTTATATTTCAAAACCGAGGGCAATAAAATAATACATGTTCAGAGTCTTCCATATACGCTGTACACGTTGACGAGTTCTGACTAATGTCATTGTGGAATCTGTAAAGGTAGCTTCTAAAGCACCCATGTTCATTAAGAATTTGGGTCAGATGGAAATCCTGGTCCCCATGTCGTCTGTCTATCAACGAGGAGTTGACCGGAATAAGTCTATGAGTCCAGCGTTTTTGAATGAGGATTGGCACCGCTGCTGCCACATTTTGATGCTCTTGTTCCCTCCTCTGTCTTTGCCGATACTATTTTAGACGCCGCACAGTGGGGCAGAATGACCTAAAAGTTGGCATCAACTAAACGGCTTAAGCTAGGAAGTTGGAAATTGGTACCCTGATTCCTCATACTAAAGTAAGTATGTGTACCAAATTTCAGAATATTGCGCTTACAACCGAAGTTTTTAGACTGTATCAGATTTACCTGAACCGTTCATATAGTGATTGGTGGCGACTGCTTTATTTTATATATATATTTATATTGCTACTTTCATCACTAGACCAATTTTCGTTTTGTTGACCGTCATCATCGTAAATATCATCATATTCTTCATCGTTATTAGGAATAAGTGGAATACTCCAATACTTCAGTTGGTAACTTTTGGTTATTAGTTCTTTCGAATTTTCTCTTTGAACTTATTACCGGATCAGACCTTAGCATAAATGAATTGAATATGTCAATATTAGTTCCACACGCATTTTCTTGAATGGTGTTCGCGATATCTTTTAAAATCCTTGTTGCAAGCCTCTTGTGCTTCTTCCGATAATTGGCCGATTGGTAGTAAAGCGTGAGAAATTATTTCAGGGCCATGTATTAAAAACTTATGCATTGTTGGAGGCATACGATACCAAGGGTATTTATCCACAAAGTACCTAGCAGTGTCTTGGCAATACTACGTGAACTTTTCAACATTTATTTCATGTCCGCTGGCTACAGTTATTAATATGTTGTGCAATCTTTTAATCAAAGTTAAATCCAATTTTGTAATTTCGACCGAAACCTCTGCCTCCCTAAAGAATCGTCGCGCTGTGTTGCCATCATTAGAATTTCCAAACCCTGGCTTTGGAACATCAACAATCAAACCGCAGCGTTTTTTAAATTCGTTTTGTATTCGTTTTTTATTTTCAGCAACAATATTTTTTTCCAAGTCATTTCGAACTTGCCATTTTTCTACTGGCAGTTTATAAGACAGATGCAAAAGACACTCAAAGAATCTTATCCATCCGTGCAATATTGATAGTCCAAAGCTTAAGTTATCTGTATGTATTTCTCGTTTCACCATTTTGCCAATATTGTTAAAATCTTTTGATGTTGCATTACAAATGTAGCACTTTTGAGTGGATTTCGTCTGGGTTATCGCATTACAAACTTTCCCATCCACCATAGAAAAAAGTAAAGCATGCTCAACTTCAGTAGATTTTCCATCACATATCGTTTTAGATTTTTTAAGATTTCCAATCTCTTCAGTAACTCTGTTTTTCTCCGCTATTGAAACTTCAGAGGATTCCTTAATAAATTCAATTTTCAAAGGCCTGCAATAGCGCGTCGAAGATGGAGCAGGATTTTGCCAAACAACTTTTTCGCCCAACATAATACGAATAGGCACAATACTAGTTATGAAAACAGCAGAATCAGAAGCTTCAATACCATGAAATACTTGCTTATATGAGCTATGGCCTGAGCTACCATCGAATCCCCACTTTGTGTACATACGCAATGAGCTCCCTACGATTGACAAAAATTGTTTTTGAACTAACACCTGAAATGAAAAGTTAAATCAACCACTAAAAGATTATAAAATTAAGATAGTATGGCAACACTCGATTCTATTTGACGATTTACAACCAAAATAATAAAGATCAATGCAGTTCACATTTGTACTTGTAGTTGACGTTTGACAAACAAATAATCAAAACAAAGTAAAAAAAGCTTCGAACTAAACTACAACAAAAGGTAGTACATAGGCACATACATAAATGCGAGCAAATGCCAAAACGCAAAAAATCCGCACAATTTTTTTTTCCAATTAAGTACATAAATATACATATTACAGGATAATTAAAAAATTTCCGGCCGATCATGCCGGGCTCACTAACTTTTTCAATTTTTAAAACTTAAACTGTAGGAAAATAAACTTATTAAGTTAGGTTTCCAAAAAAAAACGACCAAAATGTGAAAATCACAACTACGCACAAAGTGAATATAAATGAATCTTTATAAATACCCGAAGTTGATGGTTCCATAATTAAAGTTGCTAAATTATAGTCAGCGACTGGAAAATATATACTCAAACTGTGAATAGAAAATGTACAAAAATCAAACTGCACTTATTGCGAAAATAAGCTCTGTGTTTGTAAGGCTCTGAAAAGAGAGGTGGTGAAAATGACATTGAAAAACCGTTGGTTTATTGTTGCTATTATATTCATAAATCCAAAGCAATAAACGAAAAGTGCTACCGGCTATTTTGAAAAAATTAGTTTTTGCCAACTTTTCTGGTCTGCTGCCCCATTGTGCGCCGATAGCTGATATAATCGAACGAGTTCATCTCCCTGAATGGCAATGGGCAGCATACCAAGTGTGGTGAGTGTGTCAGTGTTGCTTTGTGAGTGCTGTTGTTATTATTTAGCCACCGATCTAGAAATTTTTTCTTTCGATTCAGCTTGCGTACGCAATTCGAATGGACCAGTTTGAATCGAATTTTATATAATATAATCATTTTTTGAATTGCCGAATATGCCGGTTATCAATAAAAACTTAAACTTATGAAGGATAAATAATTTTTCCCACAATAAACATAAGTGATCGGGACAATCAACATTAATCATATAATCATTATAGGTACAGAGCTCTCCTTCTTCGGGTGTAACCGTACCATATATGTATGTATACTCTCGTAATTTTATGCTCTCGCAACTTGCAAGAATCAAAGCCAGGGAAATACTTTAAGGTGTAAAATCAATCATATAGAGTAAAGCCAGCCGGATGTTCGAAAATCCAGATATTAGTCATAAGGGGGCTAAGCCATGTTTTCGCTTAAATTTATCTATTTCAGCCACTACTGTCATGAGTAAAGCACGCTCTCTTATTTTCATTGGGATAACTAACATATTGGCCGATATATGCAGCACAAAGTTAAAGTCGAAAATCTTGATATTAAGTATGTATATGGGGGCTAAGGGCAGTATTGGTCCGATTTAACTCATTTTTGACATACAGACATAACATTGTCGGGAAAGGATTATCCTTGACAATCGACAATTTCGTTCAAAAGTCAACTATAGGTACCGGTGTCTAAATATTCGGTATCTAGGGACTTGAACAGTTTTTATTGGATTTAAATAATTTTTGGTCATAAGATGGCACAGACTCAAGAGGTTATTCGTGCAAAGTTTTATCCCGTTATACTAATTACTTCTTGATTTGTGTACTAGAAACTAACAGAATCAAGTGGAATTTAAAACTGTGCTATATGGGAAGTAGGCGTGGTTGTTGTTCGATTTCGTCCATTTTTACAGTATGCATAGGAATATGAAAATAATGTCACGTACTAAATTTTGTCGAAATCGGTTGGTCGGGTACCGAAATATGGGATTTCACCAAAAAGTGGGCGGTGTCACTATCAAAATCGATTTTTTGAAGCTTCTAAAGCAGGCTCCCCCTTAAATGTACGTCTCACAAAAAACTATAATGCGAATTAAGCATTTTTTTCGATGGTGACCACTGAACTACTGTTTTCCTTGTTGTTTTGAAACTTAATAGTTTGCATCGCTGGTTTGACGTTGACGTTTGAGGGAATCTACTTGGAAATTTTGATTGGTGGAAAAGTAAGGATTCGGTTAAAGCCGGTACAATTATATTTTCGTTTATATTATTATGTATATACATGTACATACATTTATATGTATATACATATATGTAACCTCGTATTCCGTATTTGGTTCTTTTTTCAAATAGATTTTCGTATAAAGTAAAATATCCACAAAATCATGTTGGATTTAAAAAAAGTCCTTTTACTTTTAGACCTTAAGTTTTACATCACAGTCTAATTATTAATACATATATTTACTTCAAGTACAGTTATTCTTATAAAAGATATGGCATTTTAAACTCATATTTAAAAGTTTCGACAAATATACTTATTTCCTGCCGATTTTCACTACTACAGTCTATCACTCTTTGGCGTCTAGTTTGTTTTCGCCGTCTTCGTCTACTTTACTTAATTTCAAGAATACTTCATTAAGTTCCTGTTCGGAACGGTATATTCCGGCAGCTTCCTCCATCGCTATTTGTGACTGCCGACGTGCAACTTCTGCATTGCTCACTTTCCGTCCAGTACGGAAGTAGTTTTCAATCTCCAGTAATGTGCGGCCCTTCGTCTCTGGCACAATGAAATAAATGAACGCCACACCCAATAGAGATATCGCACCGAAAAAAGCGAAACAATTGGCTGTTCCTATCCAAGCTTCCGCGGTGGGATACAGCTTCACTACGCTAAAGGAGAACAGAAGGCCAACACACAGTGTGAACCCATTGGCGCTGCCACGTACACGTTGTGGAAAAACCTCTGAGATCATGAAGAATGGCAGGGTTAGCAGACCCATTGTGGAGAAGATTATGTGCAGCACAATGGCAAAAACGGACAATAATGGGACATGCTCGCCGATAACTGGCCACCAACCGTTAGCTGCAAGCAATGTCATGCAAATCGTCATTCCGGTCGCTGAAACTATACCCGCTGGGCGACGTCCCCATTTTTCAAAAATCATGCCCATGAAAAAAGTGGTAATTATACGTGCAACACCAACGAACACAGCCACCAGCAGCGGATCGGCAGAGACACCAGCGCGTGTAGCGATTTGTGCTGCAAATACAATCACAACAACAATTCCAGAGCACTGTTGAAAGAAAAAGAAGCCGATCATCATGAGCAGTGGTTTGTAGACCTCCGGTGCTCTTATGGCCTGTAAAAGCGACTCATTGGCAGCGGCTGTCCGACTGCTGTCTGAGTTTTTCTTGATGAGTGCCAATTCTGTTTCGAATTCCTCGTAAATGTTATTATCTGTTTTAGCAAGAAATTAAATCAGAATATTTCATACATATACGTAATGATTTTGAAACTAACCATTTTTTGAGAGACCCCGAAAATACTTCAGCGACTTGCGAGCCCGCTCCTCATAGCCCTTCTGTAGCAGCCAACTTGGGGATTCAGGCATGGGAAGGCAACAGCAGAACGCCAAGCATTGATAAACGACGGATATAATGGAGATTAATTTAAAGTTGTTCTGTAACGAAGAAATGTTTCAGTACTCTTTTAATTCGATTTATTATTAATTATTCAAACTAGATACATACTATGAGTATGTACTCAATACTCACCCGTATAAAATAACCTAACAAATACATAAGCAATATACCGCTGGCTATTGCTATCGATGTACCCATAATCAGACGACCCCTTATCCGTGGTAAACTAATTTCCGCCGCATACGAACCAATTGGGGACAGTGATAAGCCAATCATAAGACCTACGTATGTATTTACATTGACGATAATAATATTTGTTAGATGTTTGCATAATGTCTATTTACTTTTCTTTTCAGTAATTTACCACATAGAAATCTGCCAATGAGTAACTGTATATAAATAGCATCACGTGTGGTTTGGTGGGGGGCAGTGACAAGCAGCAATAATCCGATAATACCGACGAAATTCGTGCACAACATCGTATTTCTACGACCGATGCGATCCATGAGATAACCTACTAATAAGCCTCCCAGCGGACAAGCCATACTATTGATAGAAGCTGAAATTGCCGAGAAAGATAACTTAAATGTTAGGAACTAAAATGAATTTGTAACAACAACACTTGACACTTTTATGAATTTTGAGAAAAAATAAGTCCTAAGCCTTTATTTTTTCGTTCGACTGGCCAAATTTAATTTCAGGACACATACTGTTACTCTCCCTTATCATTTCCGTGTTATTTTTTGTAAACTTTGAATAGAGTATATTAAGTTTGCCAAGATGTTTGTAACACTTCAAAGGAAACGTTGAAGACTCTTTAAATTGTGTAAACAAATGATCAACAAAACGAGCTGAGCGGATTTAGCCATGTCCGTCTGTCTATCCGTCCATCTGTATATAACCAAACTAGTCCTTCAAATTTGCATTCGTGCTTTTCTTCCAAAGAAGCTGCTCATTTCTCGGAACCGCCGATGTCGGACCACTATAAGTATAATAAGTATATGTAGCTGCCATACAAAATGTACGATTGGAATTAAGTCCTTGTCCGGACAATTTCTTTATTTGATTAGACATCATCACGTAATTTGGCATGAATTATTGCCAAGTCAACGGTATAGTCCCCAAAGAAATTGTTATAATCGGACCACTACAGTATATACTTTCTATACAATCTGATATTTTATTTGACAAGACATCTTCATGAAATTTGATGTGGATCATTGTCCAAAGCATCTCTAAAATTGTTCAGATCGTACCAATGTATCCTTTATTTCTTTATTTATCTTTTGTATTTGTAAACATACATATGACCATTAGTTCAACTGTTTACGGTTTTTCGTATTTTTACTTCGTTTTTTTATACCCTGAACAGAGTAAAGGATGCGTCGGAGACCCTATAAAGTATACTAATATAAATGATCAGTATGTTGAGCTGAGTCGATTTAGCCATGTCCGTCTGTCTGTCTGTCCGTCTGTATATATACGAACTAGTCCCTCAGTTTTTAAGATATCGTTTTGAAAATTTGCAAACTTCATTTTCTCTTCAAGAAGCTGCTCATTTGTCGGAACTGTCGATATCGGACCACTATAACATATAGCTGCCATATAAACTGAACGATCGGAATCAAGTTCTTGTATGCAAAACTTTCACATTTAACAATGCATCTTCACAAAATTTGGTATAGATTATTTTCTAAAGCAACAATGTAATCTTCGAAGAAATTGTTCAGATCGGTTAACTATAGCCTATAGCTACCATACAAACTGAACGATCGGAATCTAGTTCTGGTATGGAAAACTTTTGCATTTGACGGGGTATCTTCACGAAATTTGGTATAGATTATTTTCTAAGGCAACTATGTAGTTTCCGAAGAAAATGTTCAGATTGGTTAAATATAGCATATAGCTGCCATATAAACTGAATGATCGGAATCAAATGCTTGCATGGGAAACTTTCTCATTTGACGATATATCTTCACGAAATTTGGTATGAGTTATTGTTCATAGAAATAATGTAATATGGGCAGAAATTGTTCAGATCGGCTCACTGTAGCATATAGCTGCCATACAAACCGAAATGTCACGTCAAACTTATCATTAGTGTTTAAATACGCTTGTCTTTCTGAAGTACATAAGTACATACATACATAGATAGATAAGTGCATTCGGCGATTCTTACGATGAGTGAAATTTTTCAACAAAGAAGTTGCATAAAATTTTGTGCACTGAATCAAATTTCTTGTACCTAAACGTCCAGAAAGTTGGATAAGGTGATAATTGTTTGTCGCGAAGAAGTATATTTGATTGGTATAAACTACTTAAAGAGTATCGAGAACGCGTTGATGACGAACCACGTCCGGGATGGCAATAAACAACAATTGATGATCAGCACGTCAATAAAATAAAGGATTTGGTGCTTGAGAATCGACGATTTACAGTCAGAGATCTTACTGGCATCATTGAAAATAAGAAGGATAAGTGAAACCCATATTGAAATATTATTTCGCATAAACGTCGTGGCACAATGCTTTCCGACTACCAGGAGGTCATGAAACGTCTTATTACTGGCGATGACTGAACCCACGCTTGCGATCTGGAAACAAACGATTAATCGGTCGAATATGGTGGCAAAGTTGAGCCGAAGCCGAAAGAACCATGTCAAAGCAGGTCAAAAATCGAGGTTTTGTTGACAGGTTTCTTTGATTATCGAAGTGTGGTGCATTCCGAATTCTCCGCTAACCCTCCGCTATGTAAATTGAATTTAACCACTATTTCGTGGATTGAAAAAAAACGTCAGCACAGCGGTTAGTTAGATGGGGACCACATAGACTTTGAAGAATAAATTAAGCATTTTAAAATTATGAACAAAGTCTTACTACTTTTTGCTCATGGTACAAAATACAACGAGTTACTGTATTGCCGAGATTAACGAACGATACAGAAACACCTTTGGATTGCGCTCAAAAAAAAACATATATGTACATAGGTATCATTATTGATTTCCGAATATTTAATTACTACCCATCATATGTACTTACCAAACCAACTACTTTCCTCGGTGTTGAGATGGTAAATATCATTGGGATCTGTTAGTTGAGCGAGCGACACAGAAGGTAGAGCCACGGACATGCCCGATGCTACCACACACGTATTGCCAAGAAGTACCATCAGCTCCTATAACGATATTATTTTCGTACGAATTATCAATGTATTTGATTATTCTTGAGTTTTTAATTACCTGACGCAATACTGCTTTTCTCCGTTCGCCCAACGGTTTCGGTGGCTTTATTTTATCGAGTCCATTCACAATTAAAACTTTTTGTGCTGAACTACCGTTGTGCAATTTCACCAATTCAGAGTGATTCGTCATTTCGAGTGTGACGTTTTAATATTACTTTGATTGATTTACGTATTAACTGCAATGTTTATCTGAAATGATATCTAATAAAATCAGCATATAAATCGTAATGTAAATTCAAGTAATATAAGTATGTAATATATGTATGTACATTAGGGTGAAATAAAAAAAAATTTTTTTTTTTTTTCAATTGGTACTCGCAAAAATAGGTTCCTAGACACCTCTAAGAAAGCCTCTCCAAATATGAGTTTTTAATTGTAACGGGAAGGTCCTCCGCCTAACGGTTTTCTATTTTTTCTTATTATCAGATAGAAAAATTTATATCTCGCTTCCAACTACTTGAAAAAATATTTTGTTAATTAGGTTTTCTAGGAAATTGAATGCTCTAAAATATGGTCTCTTATGATTTTTTTCGTAAACCCAACCGTTTAAAAAAGATATTAACGGTTGAAATTTGACTATTTTTGGAAAAATTCTTTTTTTCTTATTAATTTTATAACTCAATGAAAAAAAATTATTATGAATAGATTTTTGGAAAGGCTTTCTCAGAGGTGTCTAGGAACCTATTTTTCAGAGTACCAAACGAAAAAAAAAATTTTTTTTTTGATCCACCCTAATATGCATTGATGTTTGACGATGAATATCTCGTAAACGCTTAACTTAATCGAAATATCATCGTAGACCATTTTTATAGAGCAGTAAATTTCCTACAAATCTATGTGTTTCATCATTCATAGTAATTTTTTTTCATTGAGTTATAAAATTAATAAGAAATAAAGAATTTTTCCAAAAATAGTCAAATTTCAACCGTTAATATCTTTTAAACGAAATTTCAAATAAACCACAAATTTACATAAGTATGTATGTATGTACATATAAAATATTTGAACTCTTTGTCCCATGAATCTAAGTAGAGCTATAAATGAAGGTTAGACCCTCTGGCGACCACGTTTCATAGCCACTTACACAGACTTCCTGAACGATCTTATCTATTTTATATGTATTTCATGGTAAGACTTTTAATAATGCCGTTTTGTAAACATTAATTGCTTGGATTTGACTTCAACCACTATTAGATGTTACGTCTTTTAATGTACTTCATGTAAATTAGTATTCGGTATGACAAATAAGTATGTATGTATATATCCAAATTTGCTCCGGACAAATCGCTTAAGCACCCCTACCTACATATGTTGTAAAATTAGATGAAATCGGATAATATGACCGACCACTCCACATATACGTAACGGTTTTGTTAAAAAATATTAAAATTGCGATAAATCCATAAATAAATGCGTCAGAGGCATACAATTTTAAGCCCGAGATGATAGAAGAAGGCTTTAAAGGCGAGGTACCGCCCACAATTAGGTGTAAATCCTTATCTCGAGCCTTGCTCGATATACTAATATTATTATATTAAGGTACGAAAATGGGCGATATCGGACCATACAACCACTACTACACCTACTTCCCATATGACAATTAATAATTTCAATTCGTTCTGATTCTTTCAATATCTAGTATACAAAGCAATCACCAATGGATGTAACAGGATAAACAAACCATTGTCCAAATCGAACTAAAACCCCAGTTCCTCCTGCGAACCTTTTATCGGAGAGTCTCCTTTTCTAATAATCATATGAGAGTATGTTAAATCTGGACTGAATCAGATCAATAATACCCTTAGTCCCCATAACAATTTTTCGTGTTTCCGGCTGATCTTTTACCGCGTATATCGGTCTATATGTAAGCTATCTTAATAAAAAAAGAGTGTTTTTCTAAAAACAATGTATGTATCTTTTTGCTGAAAAAGAAATAATGGTTTGGGCCGCTGTCACCGCAGATGGGCGCTCTCCAATTGTTTTCATCGAGCCTGGCGTCAAAGTAAATGCAACATATCATCTGGAAAGTGTTCTGGAAGCTGCTTTGAAGCCGTGGGCAAACAACCATTTCGGTCGCAAACCATGGACGTTTCAACAAGACTCAGCACCGTCTCACAAAGCGCAAGTGAACCAAGAATGGCTGAAAAACAACGTTCCGAACTTCATTACGACCACACAATGGCTCTCGTATTCACCAGATGCAAATTCAATGGATTATTCTCTCTGTGTCATTTTGGAGAGCAAGGTCCGAAGTAAAAAATACACCAGTATCCAGATGCTGAAAAAAGCCATTGTCCGTGAGTGGGCCAAAATACCGGCAAGTCACATTCGGGCAGCTTGCGATTCGTTTTTTAACCGTCTCAAGGCCATAGTTAAGGCAAAAGGTGGTCATATCGAGCAAAAGTGAATTTATCCTGAATTTATGATTATTTTCACACATTTTGTATTTCAAAATAAATAAAAATAATTTTCCAAACCGAATTTATGGATTTTTTAATCGGTTACACTTCAAGTGTCGAACCCTGTAGTATGAATTTGAGGGCTAGGGGAAGAATGAATAGATGTCATTTTGGGCCATAAATCAGAACCGTTTTTAGTACTCTACTGCATTACATATGTATCTTTATTCTTGAGACATCTATTACAAAGTGAAGTATGCTGATGCATTAATTTTAGTTTTGTATTGAAAGTAGGCGTGATTGTAGACCGATTTTGGTTTTTGTTGTGTCAAGTGAACGATACAATTGCACAATATCAATCACTATTTCGCGAGTGCTGTTTAAATTGATCGGGTAGTTTGAATGAGTTGAATTTCAACAGAGTGGTGACATACCCATTATTTATTATTTAAAGTGATCACAATTTGTATTTTCTTTTTTTAGCTCAAATAAAAGAAAATGCTGTGTTATTTTACAGATAGCGTGTAGTCCTTGTAATTATTATGTTCCGTTTTAAGTATTTCTGTGATAAAATCACAAGCATTGTTTGTACAAAGTTGTAAGCAAATAGAAGCTTTTCTCGCTAAATGGGAAGACGCAGAACGTCCAAATGGTTGTGGACCACTTATATTGTATGCAATGAAAGTTTACGATCAGGCTTTGTATTTACTATAAATGCAATAATTAAATGCAAGCATTTTAAAAAAATTGTAAAATCTGCACTTTCCGGTGTGGATTTGATGACCTTTACATAAACAAATTGTGTTTTTTGCGATTTCTTAGAGATTTTAATAAGTTTCTATGTAGTATCTTTGTTGCTGCTTTATTTGGCGTGTTTACTTTGCTTGCATATAAGTATGTACATATTTTTTACATGCGTATGTATGTATGTATGTGTGCAATTATGTGACATTACACTTTGCAAACAATTCTCGTAGAATTTGTTAATTTACGAGTGTCATATCTCAGCGAAAACCATATAATTATTTTAACAAATTATCACTTTTTACGTATTTTAACTAACACATACTTACATACATATGTATGTAATTGAATAAATTCTTTTTAATAATTATTGTTAATTATTAAAAAACATGTCCGAGTGTTATATGATTTTTATAACTTTGTTACACATTGACGCCACTTTTTATATTTAATTGATTTATTAATTTGTCTCTTTACCGTTATAAGTACGTGAAAAAATTTGAAACTTCAAAATAGTCCAACACACTGAACATGAATTTATGGTCGAATGCGCAATTGTAAAACGGACTTCTAAATTTCTACTTCGCCAAATAAGTAGCTATTCAATAGTGAATATCGCGAAGGAGACTCTATTTGTCAGCCGAAGTAAAAACTTTTAAGTTTGATGATTTGCTGAATGCAAGCCGGCTAATAATATGTGTTACGACTTTGGTTTTCCTGACGTAAACGAAGTGCGAAGTGCACACGAAATTCTATTCTTGCTGCTTTTGCATTTGTTTTGATTGGAATTGCTACAGCTAATTGAAACAGCTGTTTCTGTATCAACAAACCGTTACCTGATAATATGCACTTGTGGTAAAGCCATGGACAGCGAAATAGGAAGATTTAGTTAAGTTGAGTGCATTTTTATTAGGTAGAGCAAAATCAATGATAACAAAAAAATAAATAACTATAATTCTTTCGACTAATGTGGATTATGAATTTTGAATATATATTAGTTTCATATAAAATATATATATTTATCTTGCAAATGCATTAATAAATTAACAAAAATATTTTCTAAATTTCAAAAAATTACTTTAAAACTATTAATCGTCAATCTGAAGTTTGAATAACTATAACTAGTGGCAATAATAAGCCCAATTATAGTTTATGCACACACTTTATGTATGGCGACGGAGGCTTTGTTATAAAAATCTTTTATCTTAACACGTTGACTGCCAGTGTATTACCGGCGATCGCGAGTAAACAGGTGTCAAGCAAAAAAGTTCATTGGCGTGTATCATCGGTGATACATTGGCACCTATAGGTAATTTGTTGTCGTAATCACCGATGTTACTCTGGCAGCCAACGTGTTAAAAATACCTACTAATGAAAATGTATGTACTTTGGATTTAAAATAATATTTAAAGAATACATTAAAAATATTTTAAAATATACCTGTCCTCATATTATACACAGTAAGGTGGTAAGTGCTGTAATAGGTAAAGATATATGTATGCACGTACATACATACATACATATGTATACAATATTATTTAACAAACCGAAATTTGAGCAACATGCAAACTACGTGACGTCTCAGAGTGGCTTGAAAATGACTTATAACAGCTCCTATTACATAATAGAAACAAACTCGTAAAAATGTAAGTATGTAGGTATGTAAGTGTGTTTAACCAATAACAAAAATATTGTGTTTTACATTTTTCATATCATATATGGTAGTACCAAGAAAAGATTCACTAAGCTCATATTTACATAAGTACATAAGTATGTATATACCCCTGTATAGGCTGAATAAAATTGACTATTTTTTCTTTATGATCATACGACATACATATGTACATACAAAAGTATATACTTACATACAAGCATATCACAACTGCAGTCATTAATTTAAACTTCTCCTGAAAAAGGGCTAATTTCATTTGCATGTATTTTTCTAATGAGAAAAATGAATTCCGTTCATACATACATACATTTTTCTTAAAAGACAAATGTAATTGAAATAAATACATACATACGATATATTACATACATATATACATATGTACATATCGTCACCTAAAGTGCAAAAAAACGTAATATTTTCGGAAATTTACAGGAGAAAGAATGAAACACGTTATAAAATGGAACATGAGTGAAACAAAATTTAAATATTGGCAAAAACTGTGTAATATCTGATAGCAGAACCTTAAAATATTGTAGAAATGTACTTACATAAGTATGTATATCTATGTAATTTGAAGTAGTGGGTCGTAATCAATGAAACACTCAATTTCGAATTTTTTGATCATACATACATACGTTATTTTGCATTTTAGGTGACAATATGTACTTAAATCAATTTTTTTATAAAACTCTCCCTCACTTACTTACTCATCTTTATCAACCATGCTGTTAGACGACAATCGACATAAGTATGAACATATGTACATATTTTTTTAAACATGTGATTTTGAACAGTTTTAATAGTATGGCCAATTATTTAGCTTTATTATAAAGACAAAGGTTGGTCATTATCTTTTATAAATGATATCCAGGAAGTGACTTGCATGGTTGGCTCGACAAATTCCAGCGAAGAGGCCCAATTTTCCCAGGAATTTCGCGCCAAATATTTTCTTCCAAGATGTCAAACGTCTCGGGCTTGTCTGCAACTTCACATAACCACACAAAAATAGTCTAGCGGTGTTAAGTGGCACGATTTTCCAAGCCACACCACAGACCCACGATACGAGATAAAGCGCTCACCAAAAATTTCCTTCAATAAATTGAATAAGAGGTCGTCTAATCAATATCATTAATTCTGTCAAGAGAAAGTTATTCATTGCCCATTGACTGTCACATTATGGCCGGCTTAATTTTTGAAGAAATATGGAGAAATGATTCCTCTGCCCATAGATATTCAGCATGCGCCAAATCTTGGAAAATGCTCATGAAAAGAGAATCGACACTCACCACCTCTTCATCGATCACGAAGCTGCTTTTGACAACACGAAAGGAAGCTGCCTTTATACCACAATGTCTGAATTTGGTATCCCCACAAAACTAACACGGCAGTGTAAACTGACGTTGAACCATACCAAAAGCTCCGTCAGGATCGGGAAGGACCTCTCCGAGCCGTTGGATATCAAAGGATGTTTCAGACAAGGCGATTGCCTATCGTGCGACTTCTTCAATCTGCTGCTGGAGAAAATAATTCGAGTGGCAGAACTTAATCGAGCAAGTAGAATCTTCTATCAGAGTGTACAACTGCTGGCGTATGTCGATGTTGTTGATATCATTGGCCTCAACAACTGCGCCGTTAGTTCTGCCTTTTCCAGAATGGATAAGGAAGCGAAGCAAATGGGTCTTGCAGTGAACGAGTGCAAGACGAAATATCTTCTGTCATAAAACAAACAGTCGTCGCACTCGCGACTAGGCTCCCACGTCACTATTGACAGTTATAACTTCGAAGTTGTAGATAATTTCGTCTATCTTGGAACCAGTATTAACAGCAATAACAATGTCAGCCTCGAAATCTAACTGGGTAGGCAGTTGAGAAGTAAAGTCTTCTCTCGACGAACAAAAACAAAAAAAGTCACTTAGTCGATGTTACGAGTTTTCGACAGAAAAGTTCTACGAAAGATTTATGGTCCTTTGCCTATTGAATATCGCATTCGATAGAACGATCAGCTGTTTAAGATACATATACTTATGATGACATTGACATAGTTCATCAAATTAAGAAACAGCGGCTAGGTTGGCTAGGTAACGGCGTACGAATGGGCGAAAACATTTGAGCTCTGAAAGTATTCGACGGAGTACCCGTCACTAGGAGGAAGACTGCCACTTCGTTCGAAAGACCAGGTGGAGGAGGACCTGGCTACTCGTGGAATCTCTAATTAGCATCACATTGCGAAAAGAATAATCGGTGTCTACGCCAGTAAAGAAGAATAACATAAAAATGTCAGAGAAATGCCACGTATAGTCGAAATCGGTCAGGCGGGTCCCGTGATAAAGCATTTCACTGTAAAGTGTGTGGTACCACGCTTATTGTCCAATTTTTATAACGGCTCCCATAAAACTTTCCCACACCATCTCGGATGTAAAATTTTATGTCTCTGGCATATTTAGTCATTGATCGATTTGAATTCTTATAGTATTTGTGCTAGGCAAAATTTGTTTTTGTAACTTTAGTGGTTATGGAGATAAGTATGTACATTAAACTTATTAGAGGTGTGACATCTGCCAAATTAGAGTTTTGTATCCTAATTTAGCGCTTTGTTATGACATTTTATAGGTTTGCGGTTATACTATGTTCGGACCGACAACGAAAACTTGTGTTTTCGTCCATGTAAAATTTGTCAAACGAAAACACAGTTTTCGCTGAAAACTACTTGAAAACTTACATTCCACTCATTATAATCGGTGCCTGCTCTAGTTTAATCGATGTTTTTGGAAGACATATTCTTCCGGCCCCAAGTTGTCACTTGATATTTGTTTACATTCCATATACAGAAACAGCTGTCGCTTGATATTCTCATATTAGGGGGATTCTGTTGCTCTTGCAAAACCTTGCACGGTGCAGAAATTGCAGCATTTTCCTCTCAAATTATTTGTAATTTCTATAAATATGTCAGACCAAAACCCACGTTTATTTTCGTGCCATCATATAAGTATCACTAGATTCTGCAATGGGTGCTCGCTTGGCCTTGCATATTTCGGTATAAGATTTTTGCATTTTGTGTCATCGTGCTATTGATAGTTGTCAGTGAAAACTCATCGAAAACACACATTGTCGGTCCGAATGACTTAGATTCCAAAACATACAAATGTGTTTTCAAAATTTTTTCTATATCGGTCCGAACATAGTATTAATGGCGTTTTATGGGCGTGGCAGTGAACCAATTACACCCATCTATGAACTTTATGTTTTTTACCAAGCAACGCACATACCAAGTTTCATCAAGATATCGCAATTTTTACTCAAGTTACAGCTTACACGCAGGTACGGACAGACAGACAAACACCCTGATTTCAACTCGTCTCATCATCCTGTTTGGTGAACAAAATTATTATACTCTGTAGCAACATGTTGCAAGAGTAAAAAATAAAGGTTTCAATGAAGTTTTTGCATTTAAATCCTCTTTCAATGACTTTCTATAAACATAGTCTTTTATGTCAGGACTGGATATATCTTTTTTGTCCAAAATTTAGGTTCCTACAACTTTTCTTTGGAAAGTTTTTCGACAAGACCAACCGTTTACTAAGTTTTTCAAAAATCAAATCAAATTTAATGGGTAAATTTTTCAGGTAACTTTTTTTTCAACATAAAATAAACAATTTTTATGTGTCCACAAAGGAATAAAAATGTCTGAAATTGCACATCCTACTACTTACATATATATAAGTATGTACATACAACTAATGGCTAGTCACCTTAAACTGCTGCTTCTTTTCATGATTACAACTTTGTATGTAATTGCATAACCGAACTGATCTATAAGTAGTCATAAACACGTAAGTAGGAAATAATGTAAATATTTACATATGTATGTACGTATAATTACGTTTAGAATATTTGTATCCATGTAAGCTAGACTAATTAGTTAAAAGTTATTTATTTTTTGTTTCGTTGATCGCTTTCTCGTGTAACAAAAATGTCAGGTTTTGCACGTAAAAAGTAATGAGGTAACTTCGAAATTATCTCATATTTTCGTCTGAAGAGAGTATCTGAAGTTTGCAATTTCATATAAAAATATTATTCATTATTCTTTAATTCAATAATTTCTAGAATAAAAGAGAACACAAATTAAAAATAAATATAGTTAAAAATAAACTTCTTCAAACAAAAAAGTGAAAAATAATTACTAATATTGTCAGACAACAATAAAAAACGAAAGATACGCTGAGAAACACGTGTGTTGCCCGATGCTCGCAAATATGGCGTAATAAGAGTACTTTTCGTCAATTATTGTTGTTAGGTGATACAGTAATTATGTCTCTATTTGTAGTGTACTTTGCTTTTAATACTTTGAACAGGGTATATTAAGTTTGTCACGAAGTTTGAAGCACCCAGAAGGAAGCGTCGGAGGCCCTATAAAGTATACATATATGTATGTATGTACATATATAAATGATCAGTATGTTGAGCTGAATCGATTTAGCCATGTCCGTTTGTCTGTCTGTATATATACGAGCTAGTCCCTCAGTTTTTAACACCTTGAGCCCCACGTGCCCACCCGTGGTCATTTTTTTCCTGTACCGGTGGACCGCATGCTGACGAAGGGTTGTGCTTTAGTTGACAAGTTGGTTTGTTTGTTTTTGTTTTATTGCTTGTTTACTTAGTTTTATTGATTTTTTGCGATTGAGGTGACTTTGTGATACATATTTATTTTTGATAAACCAAATGCATTTTTGTTGTTTTTTTTCTTTTTTTTTTGTGACCACCGGTGGTCACATTGTCCCAAATCGTCAAAACATAAATGTCCACCGGTGGTACACGCGGGGCTCAAAGTGTTGAAATATCGTTTTGAAATTTTGCAAAAGTTATTTTATATAAATGTATCTGTATATAACATCTAGCTGCCATACAAACTGAACGATCGGAATCAAGTTTTTGTATGGAAAACTTTCACATTTGACAATGTATCTCCACAAAAGTTGGCACATGTTATTTTCTAAGGCAACAATGTAATCTCCGAAGAAATTGTTCAGATCGGCTTACTATAGCATATACCTGCATACAAACTGAACGATCGGAATCAAGTTCTTGTATGGAAAAATTTCGCATTTGACATGGTATCTTCACGAAATTTGACATGGATGACTGCTTAAGGTAATAATATAATCTGCGAAAAAAAAATTTCAGATCGGGTTACTATAGCATATAGCTTCCGTATAAACTGAACACTTATGTAGTTACTAAAAGAAATGCGCCTGTGAAGGGTATATTAGCTTCGTTGCAGCCGAAGTTAAATTTTTTCTTGTTTTAAACTAAATTTGTTTTTCACTTATTAGTTTAATGTGCTAAAATATGTTTTTTAGGGGTATTTTGATAATTTTTTCAGCGCCAAACATACAGGAGAAGCTAATAAAATCGTTATAAAATCAGCCACATGCACGGGAGTTCAAATACTTATGTATATGGATCCATCAGAATTTATAGTCCGACTTAGACAATTTTTGGGCGTAAGATTAAATATCTTAAAAGGACTTATTTAAGGTTGTGTAAGATAAGGTTGTGTTATATGGGAAATTGACGTAGTTGTTGTACGATTTTCATAGTGTGTGATAGGAATGGCTGGGTAACCTCTCACGCCAAATTTGGTTCAAATTGGTCAAGTAGTTCCTGAACTTTTTACACCTCTTCTCCACCATCTTGGTTGTAAAGTTTAATGCTTGTGGCGCATTTATTCAGTAAGTGTTTCAACATAGCTGTCATATGGCGAGTGGGTGTGGTAATAATCTAATTTTACCTTTTGTCTGAGAGTATAGAGAGGTGCTAAAGAAACTTCTTCAAAACAAAATATTAAAAAAAAGTGCCTCTCATCATTATTAAACGAGTAAGTTAAGTATTAGAGTTGAAATGTCTCAGGGTTATAAGTCATAAGTTGGAGTTTTAATAAACACTGAATCAACACTTCTATTGCATGTACCTTATTCTTTGCATAGATTTAGTTTTTTGCAACGGATTTAATAAATACAATCATTAGGGGTATTCAGACCAGCCTTGTTAATTCGTTAGTCGTTATTCGGTAGTTTTTTACATGTATTTTGTTTTTGTAAAATTAACAGACTATCATTCTACCGAGTAACGAACTATCCATTTGGCAAGCTTGATAATTGTTTCGTTACTCGGTAAAATGACATCAGCTGTTCTCCTTCTCCTCTGTACATCAATTTAAAGTGCTTACCAGTCATAAATTTGATCTGCTCCACATAATTTTCAATTAAATGACTGACAATTTTTGATTTTGCACCTTGTTGAGGCATTTTTACTCTTTAATAACATTGAATCAGCTGTTTCGGAAAAAATCATACTACAGAGGTAGAACAAAAAGTATGTTCGCAGTTAAGCCTTTTAACGAAGTATCAACTAACGAATTACCATATTAACAGGCTTCGGTCTGAATACCCCTATTATCTTTGATATCATGGTTACTTGTTGTAATGAAAGTAAAATTAAGTCCTTTCTCCAACGCAAATAAGAAAAGGCAATTCGAAGCACGAAACTAAGCCATTTTGAAACACTTTGCAGTAGGCAGTCTTCAACGAAAAAGGTAAATGTTATAACTGAACTCGACTCATTAATATTTTTTTTACGGCTCTCGTTATTGTTTGATGGCCGGTTACTTTAGTGGAATAGTGCGAAGAAAGCCATATGGTACTTGATAATGCTCCACAATATGTACTTTGTATTTACTATCAACGAGAGGTTATTTAAACGCAAGTTCTTCAACTTTAAGGATACTCAAGTTTCAAGAGCATTCTTAAAACGCACAACAATTTAAATGTTTAAGGCAAAAAATATAAAACAAATACATATGCAGGGGCTTCATATAGTCTCATAAAGTTATAAGTTATAACGAACCGATAACCAATCGTTGAGAATTGTAATTGCGTAATGTCATTTTTGTAGATAATCCAACAACATGTTTTTAAACAAGCGTAAAATTTATAATTTTATGATTTTGTGATGCATTATGACAAGTTGTGTGCCCCGTAAAAAACTATACATCTATGAGTGTATAAAGTAAGGGTATAAAAAGAAATGTATCTGCATTTTGATCGGTCAGTTGACCTGGTCCGATCTGAACAATATTTTCGGGGATTATATATATCAGATAATAATCTACGTCAAATTTCGTGACGATACCTTGACAAATAAAAAAGTTTTCTATCTATGGGCTTCAATTTGAGCGAACAGTTTGTATGTCAACTATATGCTATAGTCGTCCGTAATATAATAACATTTAAATCTATACCGACTTTCTTGAAGATACCCTGTCAATTAGAAAGGTTTTCCCTGCAAGGACTTGATTCCGATCGTTCAGTTTGTATGGTAACTATATGCTATAGTGGTCAGATCTCGGCTGGTCCCAAATAAACAGTGTGAAAAATTTTTGGTCGCTATCTCGAAAACTGAGGGAGTTTCGGTATATGCAGACGAACGGCTTGGCTTGTCAGACTGATTAATTTTGCATAAACCTTATACAGCCTTCCACGGCCTTTTGGGTGTTACAAACTTCGAGGAAATATATCAATATATCCTGTTCAGGGTACCAAAAGGAAACAGCAAGAGTTTTAGATTTTGACATGGGTTGTGCGACAAAAAGAGAGGATATCTCTTTCTAAATAATGTCTCTTGGTGCTAAAAATGGATAAAATCAGTTCAACTTCTTCCATAATATAAGGTTTTCCAAACTTTTGGTCGACTGCATACCATACACCCGTATACCCCAAATATATGTATAACGGTCAACGTGCTCAAGCATTGCTGAATGTTATAACAAAATGTAATAAGGTTGGACCTTCTTTTGCCCTCAATACCCTCAATATACTCAACATAGCAATTTTAAATTTTTCACCTTACTTTATCCAGTTCATATTGGTCAATATTTATATTAATTATAATGAATTACTCTGGTTGACTTTTCCTTCAAATAATCTAAAATATTAAATTTCGTTTCTTTATTTGAGTTCATATCGGATATATCTAAATAGCAGTTAGCTCGACAGAATTAAGCGAGAATATGGTAATTAGCATTAGATCAAACGGTACTTAAAATTATTCAATAGCAACGATGAGATCGGATCATTAAGTACGAAAAATCACACAGTGAGAATTAATAAGAGGTCACAAAATAAAATGTTTAATTGAAATTGAAAATCTTTCTAATTATTCTCATATTCAATCCAATTCCATTTTATAAAAGTAGAGTCTTGACTATGTGTGGTTCAAACTGCTTGTTTTGTTTAGCTTTTAAACTCTTAATCAAGACTCGAGTTAACAGCATTCCTACAGCGATAATAAATAAATTAACGTTTGAACGTATACTTAAGTATGTACATTTGTATGTATGTATGTGCATAATTGAATCTAATTTGCAGTTCTTTGGCAAGATTTTGAAGTCTACTTCTGCTGGAAAGATTTGTTAAGAAAATCGTGTTTTTATCGGTGGCTAGTATGACAAAATCTCCTTTTTGAAATCTCTTCTTCTTGAAATCTCATTTTTCAAATTTTGCTTGCTTCAGCGTCACTTACTAAGCCATATCCCTTTCAGTTTTTTGAGAAATACCGTTTAATGAGTATCATGAAACTTTGTTTGCAACCCTTTGGAATAGCATTTTTTATTCATAAGGATATAAGCAACACTATAATATTAAAAACTTATTTTTTTATTGATATTTCAGTTCGTGATATACAAATATCTAAGTGTATATGACTGCAAAAACTAAAACTTTTCAGTAAAACTAGCAATATTCACCTTCACTTGGTCCTTTAAACTGGTCTGGATCGTAGTTGTATAATAAAACCGTTTACGAGTAAATGCACATTTGAATGAAAAAGCACATGAATTTCTTTGGACTATCACCTTAGTGTAAACACTTTACTTTTAAAAACTTTCCGCGTTAGATATTTAATTTACATTTAATTATAACTTATGTCCTTATATCCTTTATTTGAACATATTTTCATGTAATGTCATTGTACAGTTCAAGTTCAGTGGCAAGAAGTCCTTACTTCGCGGCACTTGTCTAGTCCAACGGATGTGGCAGGATATTAATATCCTTCAGATTCACTTAATTATATTTCCCACACCGAACGCAACAAACTTAAAGGACTTGTGTTAACACACATACAATGTTACAGGAACTTGATACTGTCAGTATAATTATGAACGTTGTTAGCATTTGCCGCTAAGCGTCCGCGTGCTTCGAGCCGTTTTTGAACAATGGCAAGTCGCCTATGAATTGCTGTAGCCAAAGTGCAAATCGAATCGTCAGCCAATACCGGCGAACAAATTCAATTCGAACAATTGAACGATGAACAATGAAACAAATTGCAGAGACACCCTACATAGCGACATACTTATGTACATAAGTACAATATACACATACTTTTGTATGCACTTGCTGCGGGTTCTTATTAGCCGGACTCACGCGACATAAACGCCACTTTGTTGACCGTT
The DNA here is from genome assembly GCF_016617805.1 of Bactrocera tryoni. NCBI lineage: Eukaryota > Metazoa > Arthropoda > Insecta > Diptera > Tephritidae > Bactrocera > Bactrocera tryoni. Next base: position 35,527,786 of record NC_052501.1, read on the forward strand.
CAATTGCTGCGAATCAAGTCACCAGCCACAAGTCACTCCACCGGTCGATTACATACAGACGCATACACAGTCAAAAATTTAAGACTCACTTTGAAAATTTTGAGCTTCAAAGCAAATTAAAATGCTTCAAACTTAAAATAGGTAAAATAATTACTCAAACATTTTTCAAAAAAAAATATTCGGTTGCACCGAAGGTACCTCCACAAATAAGTACAAAATATTCCTTACAGGAACTTGATTTTGATTGGTCGGTGTGTATTGCAGCTATGTCCTATAGTGATCAGATGTGTTCAATCAATTCGAAGGTCAGACTTATACCCTATGACAACTTTTGTAACGATATCTCGTTAAGTGAAAAAGCTTTCCATACAAACGCTTAATTTCGATTGTTCAATTTGTATGACAACTACATACATATAGTATTCCGATATCGGCGGTAACGGAAACCGAGCAGCTTCTTAGGGAGAAAATGATGTGTTCAAAATTTTCAGACCGATATCTTAAAAACTGAGTTATTAACAGACAGGCGAGCGGGGTTTAATCGCCTCAGCGCGTCATGTTAATCATTTACAATGAAGTTTCTCACCGTGTATTATGCACGCTAAATAATATAAAAACACATTTGTATTGAAGTATGTGCATTAACAGTCATAAATATAATAGACAAGACGCTGCATTGCTGGCGTACCGGATTGTTCATCCAATAAACAAATTGCAACTTGGTAATTTATGCAATTTTGCGTCTAATAGTCTGTCCGATTTCCCATTCACTTAATATCGCGGTAATCAGTAACGTGTTGCCACGCGAGCCGACGCGCCACTACATTGTACTTTGCTGCGCTTAGCTCTGCTCCGCTGCATTCTCAATTGCTGGAAAATTGCGTCAAACTTACGTTTCGTTTCACAGCCCAATACAAATAATTAATACAACGTGAATATATGTATGTATGTATGTAAGTATACACAAACATTTGTTAGAAAAATTGCAATTTAATGAAATCAAATCATCGTCAGCAATCCTCGTCTCACACGCGGAACACTAGCAACTTTAACTGAAATGTATACAGAAATTTAACAGTTATTGCTTACATTAACAGCAAAGCGGCAATACAATTTGTCACTGCTTCGACACAAAGCAAACACCTACTTGCAATATCGGTGGCATAACGAGCGCCCCACACATTCTGCCTGCTCTGAGTTTTTCGCTGCCTGGGTGTGTGTTGACCGATTCGAACAAGTATCGCACGTAAGTATTTAGACATTATTTAGTAAATATGTACGCGGATGTCGGTTTGTAGCACCGTTCGTTGTCGTTCGTTAGCCAAGTGAACTTGACATTGGCAGCAGCCAAAGCACGAGCGTTCCCTTCGACGCCTATACGCTTGCATGCCGAAGTAGTAAGTGTCTTGGTTTAGAACTAACGCCGATACAAATAATTATGAATATGTATTTCAAGTTAAAATTTTATTTGGGTTAAGCTAAACTTCCTGTCAATTAGAAAAATAGAAGTTCCTATTATATAAGTGAGCACATTTGATGCTGCGCAGCGGAAGATCAAGACGGTTAACTTTTGATCAAGTAAAAGTTTCAATGTTTTTCTTTTTGTGTATGATTTTTCATTAAATAAAAAATATTGCGTTAAGAAAACAATTTTTTAAAGCGATTGAGAAAATAATTTTAATTGAATTGGTTTAAGAAAATTGTTTTTAATTTCTACAAATATTGTTATTTTTAAAAAATTAGTAATACCAAATGGAAGAAGACATTTTCATCGATTTGGTATGTTAGTTGGTTATTAATTCCAAATGGAAAAAAATATAAATGTTTTTTTGATAATTTTTGAAGTTTTCGAAAGAAAAAGCCGCCGAAGTTGTATTTTTTATTAATTGTGTAAAATCAAAAAACGTTTGCTGTACGAGAAAAGCTCAAGCATCGAAAAAAAGCAGTTACACTTAGTAGATTTTGTTCTTGTAGAAATCAATTGCAATAAATATTTATTGGAAAAATTATTTTACCGCCCCCCAAAAAATGTTCACGAATGTGAATCAAAAAAGTCATACTGTGCGCCGATTCGTGGCGGCAGTGTGTTGATTCGAATGTTATAAATTTAGTTTGAACGCCACACAAAACCACAAACGCAACCACCTGCCCCTGCGACCAATGTTCGTACCGCGCTGCTCCACATACTACCTGCGCCGCCGATAGCGAAAAACATCGACTTTTGCTTTCCTTCATTTCGATTATATGTTGCTGTATGGTAACAGGTTTTGTTGTATGTTTGTTTTGTTGTATTTATTTTGGTTTTCTTATTTTCGTTGCAACTGTAGCTGGGTCTTTGTTGTTCCGTTCTTTAATGACTTTAGTTCGTTTCTTTCCGTTGTTAAACATTAATTAGTGAAACTATGCAACAAAATAAAAAATAACGAAAATTTAAAATATATAGTTTATGTGCACTTTGTTGCAAACTTATAAAACCGATCAAATAATAGCTGTTGAGTGTAACAGTTAAGATTGGTTTAATTTAAAGAAAATTTAGTCCATGAATATTGTATGCTAACATCTAGTGATGCGGAAACATATAAATATGCAACTTTTAAAAAAGGGAAAGAAAGTGCAAAAAACGCGTGTTAAAAAACTATAAGACTCTGCTTTTGCTCTACAGACTCTTATATTTTGCTTTTAGCTTGAGAGCCTCTGGATTCAAAGTCGTAAATAACGATTTATTTGAAACGCTGACGGATAAAGCAGTTATTACAGTATCAAAGTCCAACCCTTCTGACTCCTTGACTATGGGCGCTTTAATATCTTCTGTACTATTAAATTGGCGATTTTGAATTGACGTCTGGCGAACATGCCGGCCACTCGAGTACGGTTATTGAAATCCGGGCGATTCAATCTTTAATTTGCCTACTTACATGAATTGCCGCATTGTCCTACTGAAATATTCGTCATCTTGGATACTCATTGAGACCAAACAAAGCAGCAGTTCCAAATTTTGTTTAGAAGAAATAGCTCTCAAAAAAATCTTTAATTTAAAGTGGTTCTTTTCGAATATCATAATAGTATGGTATTCATTAACATTCCTAATTGGATCGGTCTTATAATTTTACAACAGAAATTACAGAGGAGTTTTGCTAAAAGTCAAATTAAAAATTACAGTCACTAAACTTTTGTTTTTTTTTTTAGAAATCAAGGCGAAAGTAAATCATTAATCTATATTTTTTGCTACAAAGTGTTAGGTTTTCAGTTTGTAGAAGAAGGAGATTTATTAGCGATTTGCCCTGTTATTTTTTCGCTCCAAACATCTTCAAATAATAGAACGAGCAAAGTTCGTTTTAAACCTTTTAATGATATTAAGAAGTGGTCTTGGAATGTGTTGCCCTATTCTTTATTGCCTGAGAATATTTTTCCAGTTGTATATAATAAATCTACACTAACAGTGACCGTTGAAACTGACTACAAAACTTGCCACACTTATATAGACGATTATTACTCTCAACTATTTGCATCATATGATAACTTAATGATGAGAGATAAATCTAATATTGAGAAACATCCCCAGACCAATCTAAATCTAATTAACCCTGATGTTAAACTTTACCGTGGTTTTGAACAGTGCTTTCTTGTGCAGCTCCAATTAGATCATAAGCTATTATTAATTAAGTAAATAATAAAAATATATTTGCCATAACAACCTTATAAACGAATTATTTTAAGAACTCTGTGATGTGAAATTTACGAGGAAAGCTAACTGATTCACTGCCAAGTAATTTATATAATATTATTGAAGACTTATTTCGACCAATTTTTTAACCTCTTTTATAATATATTAAATTATTATGTCCTAGCCAACTGTGAGAAGAATTAAAGAAGGATACTCGCCTTTACGTTTGATAAACACTATAAGGATGTTCTACATAAGTATTGACATTTTCGATAAATAAACGTTGAATTTGATACTTCTATTCGTTGTCTATATATGTACATTATTGGATTTAATCGCATTTGTTTCGCCGCACGAGTGGGAGATTGCGTACGTCGCTTTAAGACTCTGTAGATCACAGTTCATCGTTCTTAAATTATTCTGTTTGGACTTATCAGCCAAGAATTAGGTAATACAGGGAAGCTCCAATATTTTTGTTGCTCTGTGAAAGAATGTTAATAATCTATAACATACTTTAATGGATTCTGTAAGCAGTTTGTTTTCCAAATACATATGTATGTATATTAAACGATTTTTTTTAAATTCTCTTTTCCGATACAAAAAATGGCACGCAGATCGAACACAGTGTAAGCAACGGGTGTTTCCAAAGAGCGTCCACCACGGTAAATTAGGTAATGAGGCATTTACTTGTTTATGTCCTGCAGAAATATGCAAGTGGAATTCTTTGGTAATATTTGTCAAGGTATTTCCTACTCACTAGTATTTAAGATAATATCACTCCTTATCAATTTAATTAGATTAGTATAAGGGTAATGGCAAACTTATCCACCAATGATATTATTCAAATCATAATTAATATAACTGCACACTTACATACATATGTATGTATATGCATGTAGATCTATAACCTTATAACTAGTGCTGCGTTTAATAAATTGCCAAATATATTAGCAAATTTATTGAATTATGTTTCCATTTGAATATAATGAATATAATGACGCCAAACGAACGCTAGCTTCTTCATGGTAATCATCGTATTAGTTGGCATTTAGTAATTAGGAAATTACAAATTACTGATCAGCTGTAAGTAAAAGGCTGCCATCCCTGTGAGAATATTTTACCAATAATGCCCAAATTAATTAAGCATCTTTGACTATCCCACGGTAGATGGCGCCTTGATAGAACTAATGTTTTATCATTTTTATTCGAAATTTTTTATTTTCGTTATAGTAAATATAATCTTCAAACAGTGTTGTATAAATGTATTTAGCTTGAACTAATTTAACCCTTTATGTAATGCTATTGTCTAAGATGGTTGTGTCTTCATCGAGAATACATATGTATATACATGTATTTTGATGCAGTTTAAAATAGGCTAGGTACCAGCAGAGGCTCTTTCAACAAAGCTGACAGCATACGAGATGTGAATTGTGAGTCTCGCTCTCAAGTTCATAATATTTTTAGAACCTTTAGTTATATTGGAGTAGAATAGCAAACTTTCTCGTAGGAAGAAAGATCTCAAGTGTGACGATCTTTTCGCTTCGAACTAAGATAATACTCGATCAAATATTTATTTGACATAGAAGTTCTGAAGAGATTCATGAATGAACGAAGACTAGATGTACTTATACAACTTGTATCGATGGCAGAATTTTGTGGCTATACCAAAAAGTTGGTATCAGAAGCGCTTTGAAAATTACAAGAAGTGTTTCGGCCAAAGTGTGTGTCGTAATTGAGTGTGCTTAATTACTGCAAAATCATTCATGAAATACGTTAAATACCTACATATGTATGTATATATAAAGTTTTGTACAATGTAAATGTACAAAATTCAAAAACCTTTGAAAAATTGGTTCGGCCCCACTCACTATTTTGTTAAGAAATCATATTACTTAAACAACTTGAGCTGTCTTCGTCATAAGCTTTATTTGAAAATATGTTGTCAAATAAGGATGGTATATAAGGTGTTGCAACTGTTTATTAAAATTGCAAATCTCAAACACGAATTCTAAGTTGTGCATTAATATGTATGAAAAACGAAGTTTGGTGTACCCATTATACTAATGCAACCAGTTGCTCCAGAGTATGATAGTTTTGTTCACCTAACGGTTGTACGTATCACCTAAAACTAATCGAGATAAGTATATGGTTATGTACATATGTATGTATATATGATGATACAAGTTGAAATCCAGTTGACTGTCTGTTTGTCCTTCCGTCCGTGCAAGAGGTAACTTGAGTAAAAATTGAGATATTTCGATGAAACTATGTAAGTGGGTTTCTTAGTACAAAAAAATTCGAGTTCGTAGGTGAACTTAATCGGACCACTGCCACGCCCACAAATAGACCTTAACCGAAAACATATAAAGTGCCATAACTAAACACGTAATTAAGGTAAAAAGCTGTAATTTGGTACAGAGGATCACAGTAGCAAAGGGCATCTGTGGGCAAATTTTTTTGTAAAAGTGGGCATGGCACCGCCCTCTAACAAGTCTAATATACATACCTCCACTTAAGCTACAAAAACCAAATTTACTGAGTTCAAATCTTATAAGAACCTCTATCGACTGTGTGAAAATGGATGAAATCGGATGTTACTCCCCATATAACGGTACTGTTAAAAACTACTTAAAGTACTTAGCCCTTCATTACTTGTTCTAATATACATACTTATATACATAAGCTTACTGGATACCGCTTCTAATATTTGATTATCGTATTATATTAAAAAATACGGATTTTTGATTAATTGAATAAAAGTGAGCGTACAAAGCTTAAGGTGTAAAAAAATGAGATCGAGATAAAGTAGGATCTTGCAGTCGCATAAGTTCTGGTTACTGGCCAGCATCTGAAAAACTTGCGGGATGTCCATAGTTCCAAAGCTTGAGCGCAAGAGAACAGCGGTTTACTGTCTTATCCCCAAACTGACCAAATTGGTGTAAGCGGGCCTCTCTACATGCTTAGCAGTTTCCAGCGAATCCATTGTAACCCTAACATGTCGGATAACAAAGTAGCTGGATGCTACCGAACTGTAAGCGAGCTCAAGATTCATTTTGCTCTGCTATCGGAGTGAATGCACATCTCTATAAAGGAAGCTGCACTTCGGAGCTGTACATCTGCTGATTCCTTGATGACAGCCATCTACGATTAAATTACAGTCTGGTAGAGTTAATGGAAAGCATCCGGTAGTAGATTTTTCCTCCCGCCTTTCTCCTAGACTTCAATCCGTTAAATATATGTATATTAATTACTATGTTGTTGTTTTTTTTTATTTTATTCTAAATTTATTTAGTTGTATATATTAAATATTAAATTTTAAATCACTTAACGTAATAAAATCTTCTACCAGAACCAAAATCTATCACAGTTTAAGTTTTACATATGTAAATTTTATTCTTTTCGAAAGTTTTTTCTTTTTGTTTGCGTCGAATATTAAATTCAAATTGGTTTCAGTTAACTGTTAAGCTACTTATAGACATCATTTGTAAAGCGCAACAACTCAATACAAAAGCTTTCATTAACAATTACTTTCACTTCCTTAAATTAAACAAAGAACAAGTAATTAATTAAAGCACTTTCTCTGCACTCGATTGGCTCATTTCACGGACACTTCCTGCATTTCTACTGGAGCGGCTTGATAACGCTGAGACTTAACGCCAGTACGGAACTGGTCTTCAATAGCGAGCAGTGTTCGTCCACGTGTCTCTGGCAGCACGGCGTATACATAAACTGCCGCTATGAATGCCATTATACCGTAAATAACGAAACAGTAGTCTTTATCTAATGCATTCTTCATCGCCGGATATGTTTTAATGCAGATGAAGGCGAAGCACATGCCCACCGCCACTGTCAGGCCCGAAGCTGCTCCGCGCACTTTCTGCGGAAAGAGCTCCGATATCATGAAGAATGGTAACGTGTAGAGCCCGAATGTGCTTAAGATAATGAAGGAAATAATTGCAATGACCGGCAAATATGGTATTAGTTGTAGCCATGAACACCAGTTATAGCCGGCCAATAGGAACATGCATATGCACATACCAAGCGCCGACACAATACCCGAACGACGACGTCCCCATTTCTCCAAAATGATTCCTAGAAGAACTGTGGTTGCGACTCGTCCAACGCCGATCAAGATAGCGCACATAAATGGGTCTATATTGACGCCAGCCTCTTGTGAGATTTGCACAGCGTAAACGACAACAACAAAGATGCCTGTTAACTGTTGGAATGCGAAGAGGCCCATGAGTATTAGAAGTGGCTTGTAGACCTCTGGTTCGCGTATGCTCTTCAAAAATGGCGGTTTCTTTACACCTTCACCCAATTGGATAGATTTCTGCAGTAAGTTATATTCGGCAGCCACTTCCGGATGAGTGATTTCGTCTGGAATTTGGGGAGGGAAAGCAATGAAATTAAAACTAAATGTCAAGTCATTAAGACAATTTTATTCACTAAATTTTTAGAGGTTTGTGAAATGCATAATAATGCCTATATTTACAAGTGTCCCTCAACGTCAATTGAGTGATAAGCAAATATGTTCTTTTCAAAATTTTACCTGTTTTTTCCAAGCCTCGAAAATAATTGAGCGCTCTCTTCGCTTCCTCAAAACGCCCCTTAGACACTAGCCAACTGGGCGATTCGGGCATTGGAATAACGCAAAGCATCGCTACTATTTGATAGGCACAGCAAATCATTGAAATTAACTGCCAGTCATTGCGAATGAAATATCCCATTATATACATCACTAGAATACCCGCAGCAATTGATACCGATGTGCCAAGAATGAGTCGTCCACGTATGCGCGGTAAGCTTATTTCGGCGGAGTAGACACCGACTGGTGCGCTGGCGATTCCCATAGCAATACCTTGAAAGAGAAATTCATAACTTGAAATTTAATACCTACATACATATGTACATATATTAGGAGCTCATTTTTAAAAGCAATAAGAACAAAAAACTAGTGTGAATGAATCCTGGAAAATCTTAAGAAAACAAACGGGTGAAGGCCAAATGTCAAATTGTATATTACAATTTTTAAATGATAAAAATCTAAATTATTGATATTTGTTTATTATAGAAACTGTTTTTCATAAGTGAAATTATTTAATTCCTAATTTGTAGTTGGACGATAAAAATATATGTGGTCACTTCTACTCACCTATACAAAATCGCGACACCATCAGCTGTATAAAAACAGTATCGGCATTACTTTCCACCGCTAAAGCCATCAGAGCCCATGAAGCGAGCGCGATGCCATTCAACACATAGAGTGTGTTTTTGCGACCCATTTTATCCAGTAAAAATCCAGAGAGTAGACCACCGAGTGGGCATGAAAGTGTGTTGATGGAAGCTATAGATTGAAAAAAAAAAATCGAAAATTGGCCTGTAAGCAATTCATACGAACTATTTTACCGAACCATGAAGCCTGCGACTCGCTGAGATGAACAGCCTCATTGGGGTCCATCAGCTGTCGCAAAGTGACTGTTGGCAAACTCAGCGCCATTCCGGTAGAGAGTAATCCAATATTACCAAGTAGTACCATTAATTCTTGACGTCGTACTGCACGACTCTGTTCGCCCAGCGGTACTTTTTCTGTGGGTCTATTAAGACCTGAAACAATTTGCGCTGTTTTACCATTTTTCGTGGTCAGAGATTCCAGTTCCTCTGATTTGGCGGGATTATGTTCGGTCATACTGTTGTGTTGACATAAAAAGGAAAAAATAAATAAATAACTAAATGATAATCAAATATTACAAAAGTATTAAATTATGTAACCAATCAAAATCGAAATCTTTGCACGTATGGTAAGCATTGAGTACCAGAAGACGTTTTAGATATAATATACATAATTAATAAATCAAAATATTTTGTGGCAATTGGTATGGAAACAGCAATTAGTCTAATTTCGGTGATTAATCTTCATTGTAATTATCAAACGTACATTTGTACGGAGGGGTAGTCTGGCAGCACTCAAGGGGTCTCGTCTTTGTTGAAAATATCGTTGATAGTGCTATTAGCTTACCTAGCGTTCACAGAGGTATAGCAGGAAAAAAGTTACCATATAAACGTATAAACCAAAAACATAGAAACAAAATAATCAACCTCTCTAGGGATATAGTAAGGATACTGATGAAAACATAAGCACGCTTATGCAGACTCAGGTAGCATTTGAACGATATCGTCCGTTTACTCTCGCGTCTCGTTAAAATCATTATTGATTTGCATATGCAGAATTTTATATACATACATACATAAATCAGATGAGTCAATGGTAGCAACAGAAGTCTATATGATTTTCACAGGTTTCGAAAGTTTTTTCTTAAGAAATATTTGTTTTAAGACAAGAAAATCTTATGTAGATCCTTCAACCGAGGTCTCAATAAAATTGGTACACTGTTTTCAAATATTGCAAGCAGCAAAATGTTTATAAAAATGTATTTTAGTAATATAAAGTACATATGTATGTATATTAGGGCGGGTCGAATTTTTTTCGCGATAACTACAGAAAATTCTAAGAAAGTTTTGCCAAGAAACCATGGGTCTAAAATTAATTCTCAGTTCGCGCAAAGCTTTAGATTTTGAGGTCATACTTATTTAATTGTACCAAAAACCTATAGTTTTAAAAATAATAGCATGCCATGCAACTAATGCCATAATAGCAGGCTTGTGTAACTTATTTTTTTTTTTACGTGGCTGAGCAAAAAACAACAAAAAAAGCAATCGTACGGTACTCTTACCACACAACACTGCGAGAAATTGTTAAAACTGTAATCCAAAATAATTCATACTTCGCTCATCCTGAAATATAAGTGTTTTGTCAGCAAACATTCCATACGAACACTTGTTGCAGTTTATTGAGTCTGATGATCCGCCGCTTCCTGACCCAGGGATTCCATGTCATACCCAAGCAACTGAGAGTTGTGTACAGCTTCTGACAACAGTTTCCCGACGCGCTATTGCAAAGAATAGAGACGATATCATGGCCGTAACTATAGAAAGTCGTACTACAACACCACGCGTGGAATCCAAAAAAGACTTTAAAACCTTAAAAAACTAAAACTAGAAAAGATTCCCAGTCATCAGAAAAAAAACCAATGTCTGTAACTTGCACCACAAAAACATTTAATTTTTTGAAAACTTAATTACAATAATGAAATTTTATTTTCGATCCACCGTATTTTCCACAATTTTAGAATTTTTTAAAAAATATGGGAATATCTGTATGCTGCATACATAGAAGCACAAACTCTCATTATAATCGAAGAAATCAAGCACAATTTTCCGGATTGCTTCTTATGAAAGTATAGGTTTTTGAGTACAATTTAATAAGTATGACCTCAAAATGAGTCGCTCTGCGCGAACTGGAAATTAATTTTAGACCCATGGTTTATTGGCAAAATTTTCTTAGAATTTTCTGTAGTTTTCGTTTCTGCTAGCCGCTTTGTTGGTTTTTTTCCACCCATACAAATCGATCCGGCCTAATGTATATACATAGTACCGTAACATCGTACCAGCGCAAGCCTCCGCAGACCTCCAGAAAACATGTTTTCGGACGGGTTCAAATAACCAAGTTATCGAAAACTAATGCCCGGTTTCACAGTCCATACTTAAGTTGTGCTTAAGTACTGAAAATGGGAGACTTAAGCATTGCTTAAGTAGCAGATGATTTTTGTTTTGAATTGTTTTAAATTTTCAGTTATTTGTCAAAAGAAGAATAAAAAGAAATACGATTTTTTTTTGTGAAAAAATATATAATCGGATTGGGATTTCCACCAGTTTCAATAGGTGCTCCGACTCGCTAGCGGTGAAATTCGGGGTTCTTTTGTTGTTCATCCATTTTCGATATAACTTTCCTCGCAAATTTATGTATTGTCTGTTATAATTTACATAATTCAAACATATTTTTATGGATGACATTTGTAAAACATATGTATGTTGCCCACAAAGTTACCATATATCATAATAAAATTCCTTAGAAATTAAGCATTGACTGTGAAACGCAAACGACTACTCAGTCTGCAACAATGCTTAGCTAAGAGAGCTAAGCCCAACTTAAGTATGGACTGTGAAACCAGGCATAAGTTGATCAATAAATGTTCCAATTCCTGAATTTTTCAAAATGTTCGTTTTGCTTTTGCAGACTTAGTATTTATCGGTTCACACCGATATACATACATATGTATACTATATATAGGTATAATTATGTAAGTAGGGTACTTCATGCACTGATTTTTTTATATTTCAGAGAATTTATAAAAATAGGTTTTTATGTACGTAAATCAATCGATAACAATTGAGCGGCGCTGAAAGTAACTGACAGTTATCTTTGTACATTTAAACCATATGTTGCACAAAAGTATACTTGTGTATTACAAACTACACGATACATACAGGTATATCGAAATAGATATAGGGTAGTATATACATACATACATACTTACATACTTATGTACATGCATAATTGAACAGGATGGCGATACCTGTCAGACTGTTTGATTGATCGAGCAGAGGATAACTCTCGTAAAAAATTGTAGTATCTTGAGTAATAGACATATTCCTTATCACCTGGACTCACGTGCATATATTATTATATAATGCATAAAAGGAGAAAGAAAGTCTTTTAATTCGCTGACCTATGTCAATGCCGTCGTATATCTCGTACAGCTCTTCGTTCCATCGAATGCGATATTCGCCGTGGCCAGCGCGCAAAGGACCATAAATCTTTCGCTGAACTTTTCTCTCGAAAACTCGCAACGTCGACTCATCAGTTGTTGACATCGTCCAAGCCTCTGCACCATATAGCAGGACGGGAATTATGAGTGACTTATAGAGTTTGTCGAGAGAGGACAGCAGAGATAGATCCATTAAATCTGGAATATGAACTAAGTTGATCTTGTCGCTCAGAGAAGAGTTTTTTATCTAGACTTTCGTATTTTTATGTTGATATTATATTAATATATTCATTTAATAATATTTAAATTAAAGAGAAGTTTGTCAAAAAGTCACCGTTTTCACCCTTAGGAGAGATAAAAACTTCTATAATCAAAATGCTTGTCTTCTTTCTCTTTTTTACAACATTTTTCATTCGGTGTTATTTACCGTTATCTGCAAAGCTCCATGGCAAGTGGTCGAACAGCTGCATATGCAAAAAGAGTAAATCTTGTGTAATAAACAATTAATTTAAAATCAATCAACATTAATCAAAATGTTGTACACCACCACACCAGCGCGTCACGCCAATGATGCGGAGCAGCGGTCAATATTGGAGCGATATGATAATTTATCAGCATGTCGCTTTAATTGATTCAGTAAACATTGGACTGTCTAGAGCTATTTACAGTTCATACATTGCGCAATGTTGTGAAAGATTGAGTACACAGTGGTCTACAGAAAGGATGGGAGTGGGAAAACATGAATAGAAAGACTGCTAATTAAGATTCTTTAATAAAACATAAAGGAATACATTACATATCCATCGCCATAAGATCGAGCTTTAACAAAATGACTATTGTTCCACTGAGTTTAAGTTTTTAATGGAGTCAATGGAGTACAGACATTATTTAAACGAACTATTTACCGAATTTAAACGAGAATATTAAAAAAGATTGGTGAACAATGAAGAGGTATATTCATATTCATATATTCGAGTGTTCATTTGGAATCACGTTTTTGGAATTAAAATCAAAAACATAGATTTATAGTTGTTTAATTTTGTTAGAGCTTAGTAACTTGAATTATATTACTTATAATAAGGATATGTTTCTTAAAAAAATATTTAAATGTGCAAAGATCACAAAATGCCAGTTTCTACTCGCTCGAAACAGTGAAGAAAATATAGCAACCGTAGCTGAGAGAGTACACGAAGACGGCGGCGTTTGCGGCAACTCGGACTGACGTACTCGTATGTAAGTAAAGCGTACAAAATACAGCTTATCTAAGCACAAGAAACATCGCCTCACTCTATGTGTTCTTGAAAAGTTCCAAGAAGATCCAACGATTTGAACCAAATTTTGATCAGCGATGAGGCCCATTTCTCTCTCAATGGGTATGTAAACAAGCAAAATTTCTGCATTTGGGACGAAAAACAATCTGAAGAGATTCAAGAGCTGCCATTTCATCCAGAAAAAACAACGGCTTGATGTGGTTTGTGAATGAATGAAATGATGCCGGTGAGTGTCACTATTTGATGCCTGAAGCTCGTGATCTCGGTGGAATTTGGTTTCAACAAGACGGCGCCACTTCTCACACGTCGCATCAATCAATGGATTTATTGAGAAAGCACTTCGGTGAGCAGATAATTTCACGCCTTGGACCGGTCGATTGGCCGCCAGTTACCAGTTGAAATGCTCCAACGAGTCATCGAAAATTGGACTCAAGGAATGGACGATCTGAGACGTAGCCACGGCCAAAGTTTTAAAAACACAATTAAAAAAAAAATTAATGTCAAAGAATGTACTTTCGAATGATAATAAAGATTCTCCATTAAATTTGAAGTTTCTGGGTTTTTTCTTTAAAAAAGTAGGAAACTTCGAAATGGATCAACCTTTATAAAATGTTTGACTCTTTATCCTATTCAGTTTAACGATAAAAAAAAAATGGTAAACGTGGGCAAAGTTTTCTCAGAAATAATTAATTTTTTTATAGAAGTTGTGGCATGTTTTGTATTGATATAAAAAATTGAAACAGGTGAAATATTTCAAAAATATTTTCAACTGTATGTCTTCTTATGTCTTTTGGCTTGTTATATAAATAATTGATTATTATTAAAGTGTTAGAACAGTCGATCTCATCAAATATATATTTTTAAGTGTAGGAGATGTTTGTTAATTATTAATCAAATTGACAATAACAACACTGAATATTTTATAAAATCGATGTATTCAAATGCTATATAATATAAGTGAATTTCCTCAAGTAATACTCGGCATTACTTGAGATTTCTCTTTATTTGTAATTAATCAGCTCGGCGCGCACTTCACTTTGCGCATAATTTCCGTCCAATAAAAAAAAACACAAGCAGTTCTCACATGTACTTCAAATCAGTGTTGCGCGACACTTGCTGAAAGACTGCGTTCACGCGAGCGCTCTTTTGTCGCTCATTATGGGTAAATTCTCTTTTGGTGTTGGTCATTGCATTCACACGAGCAACACGAGTCCGAAAACTTCAGTCGGCCAATTTTCTTATTAATATTTTACAAAATATTTCAACATTAATTTGCATATTTGGGCATTACAAACAAAAAAATAGATAATAAAATTAACAAGTAAGGAAGGAGTAATTCGAGCGCAATCGAATATTTTATACTCTTGCAACTTGCAAGAATCAAAGCCAATGGAATGCGTTAAGATGTAAAATCAATCATACTTAGTAAAGTCAGCCGGATGTTCGAAAATCCTGATATAAGTTATATAGGGGCTAGGCCAAGTTTTCGCTCAGATTGATCTATTTTAGGCACAAAGATACACTCTTATGAATAAAACACACCCTTAGAAATTCTTTATATTAAGTATATGCTTTTTGATTACATTTTGATATGCAGACCTACCAATATAAGAAAAGGATTATCCCTTAATTTCAGTTATATACATATGTATATCACACATTGAGCGACATTTTTTTTATCAAAAGTCAACTATAGCTACCGGGGTCTAAATATTCGGTACCTAGGATCTTGAACAGTTTTAGTTGGATTTGAACAATTTTTTGTCATAAGGTGGCATAGACTAAAGGCATTATTCGCGCAAAGTTCAATGCCATTCTATTAATTGCTTCTAGATTTGTGTGCTGGAAAGTAAAAGAATCAAGTGGAATTTAAGATTGTGATATATGGACAGAAAGACGCCTACTTTATTGTCCGAAGTGACATGGGAATATGAAAAGAAAGAAGTTGGGACCCGAGATATGGGATTTCGCCAATAAGTGGGCGATGCCACGCCCATTGTCGAATTTCTACCCCGGTCCTTGAAAACTTTTCTCATACCACCTCAGCGGTAAAATTTAATGTCTCTGGCCCATTTAGTTATTAATTTATCGCGCTTTTAGTAGTTTTCAACAGTACCGTTATATGTGAAGTGGGCGGGATTTTCAACCGATTTCATTCACTTTTCACACTATCGCTAGTAGTTCTTGTAATATTCGTGCCGGGCGAATTTGGTTGTTGTAGCTTTAGTGGTTTAGGAGATATGCACATTAAACATATTAGGGGGCGGGGCTGCGCCCACTTTTTCAAAATTTTTTATCCACAGAGGTCCCTTGCCAATGTGATCTTCTGTGCCAAATTGCAGTTTTGTATCTTAATTTAGTGCTTAGCTATGGTATTTTATATGATTTCGGTTAATGACGATTTGAGGGCATGGCAGTGGTCCGATTACGCCCATGTACGAACTCGAATTTTTTTTTGTACTAAGGAACTTGTATACCAATTTTTATCAAGGTATCTTAGTTTTTACCCAAGTTACAGCTTGCGCGGACGGACGGACAGTCAACCGGATTTCAAC
Organism: Bactrocera tryoni; assembly: GCF_016617805.1. NCBI lineage: Eukaryota > Metazoa > Arthropoda > Insecta > Diptera > Tephritidae > Bactrocera > Bactrocera tryoni. The sequence continues at coordinate 35,543,945 of NC_052501.1, forward strand.
TATTCTCGTCATCCTGAACATATATATATATATATATGTACTTATATAACCTTATATCTATCTCCATTAGCTTTAGGATAAGAACAGAAACCGAGCCGCACAAGCAGAAGCGACATGGTCTTATTTCGTCGTCCCCTTTACAAAAAACGGGTTTTGGCGGCAAAAGAGTCCTCATGTGAACGCAGTCAAAGCAAGCGAGGCAAATACTAGCATTCACCAATCTGCTTATTTGTTATCAGTACTTCACAACGTAACGTTCATAGAGGTCAAGTTATCTGAGCTATAATAGTCTACACATTTATAAGTTTGCACTTTGTTACTTCAGCGACTAAGTGAATGCGCATATTAAATGCAAATATTTGCATAGGAAATATAAAACAGTTAGTCAGCTGTAAATATACCTACATACATACATACATATGAATATTTGTACAGTTAGAACACTGCTGACATAAGATTGTTTTATCTGAGATTATGTGTAAGTACTTTTGCATTAAATTTGTAGACGTTCTTAGTTATTAAAGTAAATATTATTGTTATCAAAAACAACATAAAGCTGAAAAAGTTGCACAAACTCGAATGGGGGGATTTTGGCACACTACTTAGTACACTTTATTATCTACAATTTCGAGTTATGAGTACCTCCAGGATATTAGTTCCAGCGCCCAAGAATTGCAAATTTCTTCAGGGTTACATTAGATTATTCGAACAAAGAAGGTCAAATTGCTTTATGTGCTGAAGTTGGTCAGGACCGATTTGCTACTGAAAGTTTCGTTATTGCGGCCGCTTGATCTACATCTCAACAGCCTTGAAATCGCTGCCCTGTCGGAGACATCATAAAATCTAATAATTAAAACCGTATTCATTCTAGTTTCATATTTACCCGCACAGATGTTTCTATAAATTATATACATATGTACATATCGCATTTATTAAACAAAAACCGATTTACTATAAATCAATTAAACTTTCCTTCAAGAGGCTGAACCATAAATCAAAGACGTTAATTAAGTCATTAATGTAATTTCCTTTCTAGCCACTTTATGCTAATTTTGAATAACAGTATTAGAAAATTATCACGATTAGAAGTAGGTTTTATAAAAAATTGTATTAAATTAACTAACTAAGAGTAATTCATACTTATGTGTTTATGTATATACATATGTATATTAAAATATAAATAAGTTAATGATAGATGTTTATGAATATGAATTGAAACTGCTACAAATATAAAACTTTTTTCGGTTTATGAACGAGAACAGGATGCAGTTAAAGATAGTGTGGTCCGCGATGTGACACAATCGCTAAAGATGAGCTCTAGTTTAGTTCAAACTTTGTGGTGAACTTAGTCAACACATCAAAAGCGGTCCCCAAACCGAGAAGATCATTCACACTTGTTACAAATAATACAACCATCGAAATATATCGGAATACCCAAAGGAAAGGGCAAGGTAGCATTAAACCGGATTAAATTTTACTAGTGAAAAAGATTCTATTTACGCTTTTAAGTCACTACAGCATTACCGTTAGACTTTAAGGGTATGCTAACTCAAAAGCATGCCAATTCTTGATTTAATTTAGTCTGGGCGATGAAAATACATAAGTAACAAAAAATGCCGAGTCCAGCAACCAATCTCTGAGTCATGTTATGAAATTTTAGATTTATTTTTACTTATATCCTGAACTTTACTTGGACCATTATACCTACGCATAGTGAGCATTTTCGTACACGAAGTAAACATTTAAAATACTTTCAAATTCCGATTAAAGCGTTAGAGTTTTCTAATTAGATCATTATCAGTATTTGTAGTATCAAACATATTGCTTTTCTTTCTTTTGTTTATATACATATGTGCATTAAATCGGCTGTTATCAATCTAAGCGACCTTCTTGAGAATAAAATTGCATTGACGTCGAAAGCCCTCAAATTATGTAAACAAAATACACGTAAATAAATTTGTTTTTATATTAATTTAAGTTTGGAGTATAAATCTGCGAAATTTAAGTAATGTATCATACTACTCCATCTGTAATTCCAGCAAATTGCTTAATTCTATTGCAGTGAAGCATTTCGGCAACCTCGTTAGTCAAATTTATATACAATTCCACGAAAACCGTTATTATTGCGTTAAATGCACCCAAACAATATCTATGAAATCTATTCTATTTATCTTTTATCAAACATTAATAGCGGCTAATAAAAGCGCAGAGTATTTATCATGTATCCACGAGCACGAAGTATTTAGACCACAACTTTGTTAAACTTCGAGTATATTTGTAGAGTTCGTCTTTATTATACCCTGAACAGGGTATATTAAGTTTGTCACGAAGTTTGTAACACCCAGAAGGAATCGTCGGAGACCCTATAAAGTATATACGTATATAAATGATCAGTATGGTGAGCTAAGTCGATTTAACCATGTCCGTCTGCCTGTCTGTCCGTCTTGAAATTTGTTGAAATTTTGCAAACGTCATTTTCTCTTCAAGAAGCTGCTCATTTGTCGGAACTGCCGATATCGGACCACTAAAACATATAGCTGCCATACAAACTGAACGATCGGAATCAGGTTCTTGTATGCAAAACTTTCACATTTGACAAGATATATTAACGAAATTTGGTATATATTATTTTCTAAAACAACAATGTAATCTCCGAAGAAATTGTTCAGATCGGTTAACTATAGCATATAGCTGCTATACAAACTGCACGATCGGAATCAAATGCTTGCATGGGAAACTTTCACATTTGACAAGATATATTAACGAAATTTCGTATATGTTATTTTCTAAGGCAATAAAGTAATCTCCGAAAAAATTGATCAGATCGATTAACTATAGCATATAGCTTCCATACAAACTGAACACATAGTTACTAACAGAAATGCACCTGTGAAGGGTAATTAGCTTCGGTGCAACCGAAACATTAAACTGAATTACGCAAATCAAAGGACCATCGCCTTAGTCGAATTCCTTGAAGAAATGATCACTTGTCAACGCGAACTCTGATAACGATATAATGACTTTTTGTAACAACCGCATTTGGTTATCGGTTACGATTAAGTAGATAATCTCAATCTTACAACTACACATACATATGTATAATTGGAATATATTTGTAAAAGTTTATCAGCTGTTTGGGTCGTTGGGCATAAGCCGCTCGACAAGTTCTTTATTGTTTTTCTATGTATTATTGAAATCAAAATGTACAAATATATGTGAACCGTATTGCACCTGATTAAAATCAACGCGGAACATCAAAACTGGATAAGCAACTTCAAGATACGACTGTCAAATATTAAAAGAAAAATATTGCGACAATAAAGAAGTAAAAAAAAGCACTGACAGTTCACGACACCAATTGTATATACATACTTCGGAGTGGGTACGGTCACTATCGCCGTAGTCCGAGTTGAAAAATTCAAAAACTGGTTTTTCCACTAAAGTTAGCTGAAAGCGACAAGCGAACAGCTGTTCTCTACACTTTTGAAGTTCAAGTTTGTCACATTTACCATATGAACCCACCAATAAGGCAGTTCATTCGAGCGCTTTCACTACCGACTGCACTAAAATCTGTGCTGGGACACGACGCGTTGTATTGAATGTTTGTACCGACGAAATATCCGTTTTATGTCAGACGGTCCGATTTGAAGCAGTTACGCCAGCCGACTAAAGCACAAATGTCGCATAGCTAAGCGTTAAAGCGACATTCAAATGCCTCTGTGAGCCGCTGCCTTCACCACTACTCGATCATTAGCGCGCTCAACTAACCCAAAGGCTTGTTTAGCAGTGATGGGCTATCCGATGACCATAAAAACCTATTTAACAAAAAAGAATGTCAGATTTCTCACGGCATTGCACCGCACTTTGAGATTATGAGACGCACACAGTAACAAAGCTTTGGAGTGGCGCCGTCGACATCTATCGATATTAGTGCTCTTGCCTTTACGCTATCACAACCGTCACAAAGGAATACTAAAAAGAGTAAAGAAACGCAAAATTGGCCAAGCGGAATCGCAACGAAATCAACTGTGAGTATTTGTTATCATGAATGGAGCGTAGCATTTTATACCATTAGAGTATTGCGTCCGATTAGTGTTGGTAGGATCGTCGCTAGCTTTGTATATACTTATGTATGTATGTGTTGTTGCGAAGTTAAAAATCATTCTGAAAGACTTGCACGCTTATCTGTATTCTTGTAATTTCAGCTCTCGGGGAGCAAGACGAGGTTATCGTTTGTGATTGCAGGCATTTGGTTGGCCCCCTTTTATTCGCGTGCCATCAGCGATGGGGTTGAGGTGAACATTCTCCCATTGTTTGGTAAACAAAGGGTATATTACAGTGGTGGTCACGAATTAGTGCACTTGTTTTGTATCCATCTGAAAATCAAATTTATTTCGATAATTAGTTGAAAAGTTTTAAACTACCTACCTTGACAGAATTCAATTCTTATTTTAATATTTGGTTGAAAATACTCTATTTTTGATAACTTATGTATATCTGCTACTTAAACATTCAACTAAAATAGCGCATCGTCTCTTCGGAATTGCATTCCAAGCCTTCCTTCCTTCTTCTAAGTTCTTCGGTTTTCAAATTCTTTATTGAATTGAGATTAGTAGACTAAGCCAGCCACTTCAAAACATTTTTTTTGTTTTCTAAGGAACTCTTCAGGGGACGGGAATTATGTTTTCGATCGTTATCTCGCATAAAATCCACTTTAAATTTAAATTGTCTTCAGAAAGGTATCACATGGTTCTCAAGTATGCTCTTTTACCCATATTGATCCATTGTTATTTTCAGATCCAAATCTATAAAATTTCAAATCATTAGCTTCCAGAAACTGAGTGGTTCCCAGTGTGTTCTCTTGCGAAAGTAAGCGTTTAAATTTGTTTAAAACAAGAGGCTTTCACTGGGCTATGCATCTTCTCTCAGTTCTACAGGATGCAGCAATAACGTAATTTACCTTCTTTATGTTCTTGTAGTTCCTTGGAGGTCCTTAATAGAAATCCTTCGAATTATTGCGTCTTTCTTTGGAGACACTTCTTAACGGCCGTGGAGTCTGTTTCTGTTGTGCCAAACTTTTGTTAATGTTGTATGGAGTTGGGCACCTTTTTTTGTGGGCATTTCACTTAAGCTCTTGTATTAGCTTCTTCTTTTGTCTCTTGTCTTTTCTAATTTCAGTCGGAAATATTTATAATTTTTATAATTTCTCAAACTTATTTTATAATTACCTCAAATTGTGTTGTCCACACCGAAACTAAAATCGCAAATATCACCAAACTAGAAAATGTGCTAAGTGCGTGTTCACCTTTAAATCATCACTACTGACAACATTTGCGTTTTTTTTTTATAACGGATGAAAACAAAACCTTGTAAAAAGTAACGGAATTTGACAAATTTGTAAGTGCCAGCTAATAATATTATTGTGGATGTTTTAGATCAATGGAAAACAATCAAAGCCAACTAAAAAACATGAACGTGTGTACTAAATTCGTGGCAACCACTGTGGAATGTTGAATAAGTTCATTGGTTGTTGGACTTTGGGGAATTCTCTTTCAGTTTCATCATTAAGCCGTGCGATAAGCCTACATCAGTTGAATATACATACATACATACATACATACATACATATAAAAGAGATCACATAAGAAGCAGTAAAGTTCATGAGTGGTCAGTGTTTACTTTCAGAAAGGTGATATGCTTAATATTTACTAGTGCTTAAACACTACTGTATGGCAAATACATATATACAGTTATGTGCATATTAAAAGCAGCGCAAGTTGGAATATGCTTCAATGCGAAAAACTGATCTATTTGTAGTAGCAATTTACTTAAAATTACTTAAAATTGTGCTTTCGGAGTGCAGAACCGCAATCAGTTAGGATGATAGGTGAAGGCATTAGTTAGAGGTCATGATGTACCGTCGATTTCCGGAATAAAGCGTATTCGGCTAAAAATTAGTTGGATTATTAAATTAGTGTTGTTAACTATTTAAATTTTTGTTTAGTTAAATCTAAGTATTTTGTAGTTAGTTTTACTGGGATTTATATGAAAATATGTATGTACATACATTTTCAAATATTTTCTCCTAACCTTGAAATCGTATTAACCTTGTAGAGAGAATGTAAAGAAATATAATGAATTTTTTACTTACTTATTTATTTATTTATTTAAGTATACATACGCCAAACGGCATTATACAACTAAAAAATTTAAAATTATATAATATTTGTTCTGTAATTAAGAGGGAGGGATTAATAGTATTTAATAATAGTATAAATAAAACTACAAATTGAACAAAAATTGTAAGAATAGCAAACTAGGAAGGAGAAAGTGGAAAAGGTGAGACTAGGGATATTGCAGTAACCGTGATTTGATATCTGGGATGAAGGCACTGAGTGATCTGCTATAGAAGTCCACATCACTATGTAATGAGTTGACGAGCCTGGCCAGACGGTTGTGAGAACCATTGAAAACGTAGCTCTGGGTAGTTTTCATAGTCTTCAGGAGATGGTTACGTCTCAGTGAGAGACCCACTGAGGCAAATTCGAAACTGCTGAAGATGTCTGGCGCATCGATAAGGCCGTTCACGACTTTGAAGAAAAATATCATGTCAGCTACTTGACGACGTTCTTGCAGGCTGTTGATGTTATAGTGTTTATAGAGATCAGACACTGTGTTGTAACCACCAGGAATACCGTATCGATAGGCAAGACATTTACATAGCTTTGATTGTATTTTTTCAATACGACTAGAGGCAGCATCGGTATAAGGCGTCCAAATTACAGTGCCATATTCTAAAATTGGCAGAACCATTGATGAACAGTGAGTTGGGATTCATGAAATCCTTACTAGTTCTAGTAATGAATTCCAGAACTTTTAAAGCTTGGAGAGTGATCTTCGCAATATGCTTGTTAAACGTCAGTTTATTGTCTATGATGATACCCAGATCCTTTACATGATCCACTTCACTTAACAACTCATCGTTTAGATAATAATTAGCTGGTATTCTGATATGTGACAGTGAGTAGGATACAGTTACACATTTTCTGACATTTAAGTCCAATTTGTTTAATCGGCACCACAACGAAAGCTTGTCTATGTCATTATGAGGAACTCGAAGGTCTTGCTCACTGGTTATCATTCTGAAGATCTTCAAATCGTCTGCATAAAGCAAAAATTCTGATTGAAAGTTATCGCCAATATCGTTTACGAAGATATTAAAGAGAAAAAATTTGTAGTGAGTAACTGAATAAGTGTGTGATACATATAGTAGGTCCATAGTATGTGTATTCGTCGATATAATAATTTCCGAAAGCAAGTTTATTTAATTATTTTATTCCTAACTATTTTTGTGAACATAGTTGTATATAACAAAGATCCGTAATGAAAGCACACAACTTTTCTTAGGTGACCGTAAAATTTATGTGTTAAATAAATGATATTTAATTGATTTGCCATATATGACGGTAGAAATTTTAATTATTTTCTTTTTAATTTTGGAGTATTGTGTTATTAAATTAAGAATATTTTTGTACTCATTGTTTTGAGCGCTTAATGAATTGTATCTAAATCACAAGTTTGCACCTTAATAATATTTATAATAAAATGATTGAAAAGAAAATATGTCAAGAATAGCGTCGACGCTCGATGCACTTCCACTGAAATTGCACCACTTGCTAAATATTACATGCATTATCTACAAGTATCTTCTATATTTATACTCGTATCGCACAATTACTTAAGTAAGATAACGGAATTAGACATTTCTTAACGGTACTTCAACGGAAACTGGTAGTCATTTATAAATAACAGTATATTGCGATCTAAGCTGCAAAAAACAGAAATTCTTTGAATCACATATTTGTATGTAGTTAGCATATATGGCTATAAAATAATTATGAAATGCAGTTCAAATAATCTCAGTTGTTGTTTCTCTATAATTCAACATAATCGTGAAATGTTGTAATAAATGTAGTACCTTGTATTTTTGAATAAGGATTACTTTTTCGCATCATCTTCGGTTTTTAATTCGCCACTTTTCCGTTCAATTGCCAAAGATTTACATGTGAAAACAACAACACAATTGAATTCAATGCAAAACGTATATGGGTATTTCACTGAAGTGATATAACGTCTGCCTTTATCTCTATTTATTTATTCCCGTCTATTTGATTTACCTTGTTTGTTTATTAACATACGGTAAGTACCGTATATATCGAATCAAAAGTTCTTGAATATATTCGTACATACATACATACATACGTCAAGATATCTTAAAGAGAAATAGTTTTGAGTTTGTCCACTTTTTCTCCTTCTTTAAAAAAGCAACGTAGTATTTCACTATTCCACGATTAGCAAAGCTTTTATTTGTTTGAAAAAATGGGCGTTTTTCATAGGAAATCTTTCCAACAGGTAAATCATACTTAATGTTTCTGGGCTGAGCTTTGTGATCTTTCTGACACTCTAAATGTAACTTTTCAGTATTGAGCATTTGTCGTGCTACCATTAATGTATACACAAGTGTTTTATATGAACTCAATTCAGTTTTCAGAATTCATTAGAAAGACGGGGAAATCTACTTAGGGTAAAATGGAATCTTGTCTTCATTCACTATTTCGTATATAAGTAAACTCTTTTAAATATAATAATGGGTAGTAATACGCGGTTCCTCTAGCTTAACCGACTTATAAGGTACACATGAAAAAAAGTATTCGTCATTTTGCCGGAAAAAAATTGTAACAATAAATTCTTAATTGTTCACAGGTGCTACCAATGCATTCATTTCACTTTAGCGCAACTAACATTTTCATTCATATTTTATTTCGTAAAAAATTTGTATTTAAAGAAAAAAGAATGGAATCAAATGGACCATTCAAGACCGTTTAGACATTTTGTAAAAATTGGGATTTTATGGTCGCGTTTGAAAAACGAAAAATAATTAGAAAGACTTGAGCAATATTAAGGAAATAAGTGAATTACTTTGGAGATTAAGTATCACCAGCAATATTAATCACCTCAAGAATTATATGTATTTTAAGAATAACTCAAGAAGGGAATGGTTCCTTGCACTTATGTAATACACGAGCTTGAAAGATAAGAAATTAACTCTTTCGAGCACTTATTTTAAGTGATAACGCGCCTCCCACCCAAATGAAGCTGAAATGATAAAGCAAAATTGGTAAAATGTTTATTTCATCACATGTTGAGATTCGTAGATGTGGGCAAATCAATGTTTCCATGTGAGTTATTGACAGTTTTGTTTTTCGATCAACCGTACATGAACGTCATGAAGACGTCCTTGAAAATGGCATGAATATACCGATGCTTTCACAAGAGAAAGCTGTGGACGGATATTGGCCTACCAAAACACGTTACTTAATGGTGTTTTTTATGCCCTGAACAGTCTTTATGGAGACCCGACTAAATATAAAGTATATGTACATAATCATACTTAGGTCTATACGCGACCTAGCCCCTCAGTTTTTGAGATGTCGGTCTGAAGTTTTGCACCGATACCAGACCATAACATATAGCTGGCGTACAAACTGATTGATCAGAAGTCAGACCTTTTTCATTTGATATCTTCACGAAATTTGGCAAGGTTATTGTCCAAACCCCGGTATAATCTCCATAATTGTTCAAATCGGACTACCATAGCATATAGTTGTCATACAAACTGATCGATCAAAACCTAGTCCTGCTGTGAAATTTCTGTTATTGTGAATTAACCAACTGTTTTTCAAAGCTTTAAGCAACGTTTTTAAACAGGTCTCATGCGATGTCAATACGATGATTCTTCTGATCAAAAGTACTCACTGTGAGGAAGAAAACTGCGTTAGCAGATGCTTCACGTCTGAATTTGCATTGCTGTTTTAGCGATTCAATGATTTTCTATTTCTTGCGCTTCCAAACTTTTATTTTTTATTTAAAATAAAACTATCATATACCACTGTATATATTTCGTATTTATGAAAAGCTGCCATTTGACTTTAAATGTCCGCGCATTTCCTATTTATATGACCATTTAAAAAAATTAAAAACTACGCAAGTGGGAAGTGGTAAATTGTAAAAACCTTATAAATCTTATCATAATAAAATTTTATACTCTCGCAACAATGTTGCTAAGGAGAGTATTATAGTTTTGTTCACATAACGGTTGTTTGTAAGTCCTAAAACTAAAAGAGTCAGGTATAGGGTTGTATATACCAAAGTGATGAGGGTGACGAGTAGAGTTGAAATCCGGATGTCTGTCTGTCCGCCGTCCGTCTGTCCGTCCGTCTGTCCGTCCGTGCAAGCTGCAACTTGAGCAAAAATTGAGATTTCATGATGAAACTTGGTACACGTATTTCTTGGCTCCATAAGAAGTTTAAGTTCGAAGATGGAAAAAATCGGCCCACTGCCACGCCCACAAAATGGCGGAAACCGAAAACCTATAAAGTGTCATAACTAAGCCATAAATAAAGATATTAAAGTGAAATTTGGCACAAAGGATCGCATTAGGGAGGGGCATATTTGGACGTAATTTTTTTGGAAAAGTGGGCGTGGCCCCGCCCCCTACTAATTATTTGGTACATATCTCGGAAACTACTATAGCTATGTCAACCAAACTCTATAGAGTCGTTTCCTTCAGGCATTTCCATATACAGTTCAAAAATGGAAGAAACCGGATAATAACCACGCCCACCAACCAAACAAAGGTTATGTTGGAAATCACTAAAAGTGCGTTAATCGACAGAAACACTAAATTTTACGTAAGAAGTGGCAGAAGGAAGCTGCACCCAGGCTTTTTCTAAAAATTGAAAATGGGCGTGGCGTCGCCCACTTATGGACCAAAAACCATATCTCAGGAACTACTATACCGATTTCAATGAAATTCGGTACATAATATTTTCTTAACACCCTGATGACATGTACGAAATATGGGTGAAATCGGTTAACAACCACGCCTTCTTCCAATATAACGCTATTTTGAATTCCATCTGATGCCTTCTCTGTATAATACGAGTATATACATTAGGAACCAATGATGATAGCGGAATAAAACTTTACACAAATACGGTATTTGAAAAATATGTAAATGACGTATAATGAAATCTCGATTATCACTTTATCATGCGAGAGTATAAAATGTGCGGTGACACCCGAACTTAGCCCTTCCTTACTTGTTTTGAATACAAATCAGTGAGAATAGCTCACCAATGCACATCAAAGAAATCGGGAAATCTGAACTAAAATTGTTTGTAATTGTCTGTCGAAAATTGAACGTCATTCAAAGGTTTTCTGAAGTTCATATACGTATGTATGTATATACGAATGACATAAGATTGCGGTCATTCATCTTTATCCAGTGTGGAACCGCAACCAATTGATTGCTCCCTTTTATGCATTGCCCTTGGTTTATATTTGCATGATTGTCATGCAATGACATGTATGTATGTGTCTAAATTATGATACTTGAATCGATCAAATAAATTAGAATAATATGATACATATGTATGTGGATAATTATATACACCCTCACAGTTTTAGACGGCGATACGCCACGCGTTGTTAATAGTCAGATTTTGTTGGGAAATATACCAGTCTCATATTCTTTCAACATACTATAGATAGAAAAAAATCCTAGTATGACCCAGCTTGGGTTAAAAAAATTATGAAACTAAATTAAAAATCGTTTTATACGTGGAACAACTTTGGACTTTCTCAGTATATTTCATTTTAAGTACACAAATTGTAATTTGGACTAGTATCTTACAGATTAGTTCGATTCCGGTTAGGATTTTACAGTAGTAAACCGGTATTTTTGCCTGTACAGTTTGAGGTTTCACTGCAGTGTATTTTCATTTGTATGTACCGGCATATCGACACTCAATTAAGCGCATCCGTTTGTTGATCCAACTGCTAGTCGGCCTCCCAATTAAACTCATTTGCCATGCGCTCGAAAATAAGAATTACTGACCACAAAAAATATCTCTCTGAAGCGCCACGTTTTAATAGTATTCTTGAGCAACCCTTCGTTTGCCTATATTTTTGGTTGAAACATTTCTTATGACAATTTTCAGCACGTACCAAAAACAGACTTTAACTTCGGTTACATCAAAGCAGTAACACCCTTCACAAATACAAAAGGTTCTTTACAAGAATTTGATGTATAGTATGGCAGTTCAGTTCAGTTTGTATGACAGCTATATGCTACAGTCACCCGATCTGAGCAATTTCTTCAGAGATTGCATTATTGCCTTATGTAACGATTCATGTCAAATTGAAGATATCTCGTCAAATAAAAAAGTTTCCTTTGTATGTATGACAGACATGTGATATGGCGGTCCGATATCGTCAGTTTCGACAAATGAGCAACTACTTTGAGAGAAAAAGGCAGGTAAAAAAATAGTTGGGTGTAAAGAAACACGATGGTTGGCTGACTAGTTGAGTTTGGAGTTTGTATTAAGATTTTTATAACTATTTGTTTTTATTTGGGGTACTCACAACCCGTCGTAAAGCATCGTAAAATCGTAAAATTATAAATGTTTACTCTTGTTTAAAAAAATTGTTGTTGGATTTCATACAAAAATGAGTTAACACATTTACAATTCTCAATGCTATATTTTCGAATCGCTATAACTTATAACTTTATGAGACTTGTGAAAACCCTAATTATGTGTGTAATTCAGAACAATTAAAGCGTGTTGGCAAATTTCTCGCGTATAAGGTAATAAACCAAAGGTAAATATTATAAATTTGATAAACAATTGCTCATAAGGAAGTGTTTATGAACGGCCTTTATGTATGTATGTGCAGATTTGTCAGTAAACTGCTTATAACGGGATTTAAAACTAAAAAAATTTATGATTGGGTAAAATAAGGGGGAAAAATATCAAGTTTTTTTTTATCAGTGCAATGTCACAAGAGAGTGGGATGCTGTTGAATAAGTAAAGACTTCGCAAATAAGTGTTGTAAGGATACATTTTCAAATATTATCTTCAAACATGATCTTGAGATTCACAATTCAATATTCAGTTAATGGACTGAAGACTCTTTGGCGTAATGCTATTTCGTTGGAAAGGCGAATTGTTATCGGACTTTGTGCATTAGCTTCATCAGTAGAGTACAGAACAGTGGAATTGGTGGAACGACAGTTGGAGAAATAGTGTTTGAGATGTGTAGAGAAATTAGTACCGTTTTCGAAAAGACAGTGCTGGACACGTACCCTCCAATAGAAGCTAAAATAGGAGAGATCGTAAATGGCTTTGAATTATCAACATAGAGTAGCCTGAAAAAGTAGCACATGAATAACGAACTGTTTAAAAGGCATTACAAATTCATCGAAGGCGTAAAAGTAGCGATCTTATTTATTGGGGATTTAGCGTTTAAATTTCATGGAATTCCAGCTTGAAATATAATGGTATTGTTACCAGCAGATACTATTTTGCTCACATGGTAAAGTGCTAGGATAGCATAGCATCTGGTGTTCGTTCGTAGTATGGCATTGTTACAACATGTCTGTCACAAGCATAAAGGAATTGCCCACTTTTAAATAAGTTTCATCTTTTATAAAGGTGTCGTAATAAAGTCAAGGCATTTCAAGAAAACTTGGTGAGAGCCTTGTATTCACCACCTGATAGCATAGACATTAGCTTATAACCACACCGACTACTTTATAACAATATTTTGCCTTGTGCTACAGTTAACAAATCAGCGCGAAGTGGTAAACAAGTTAAACTTTGGCTGTTACACCGGGAAGAATGATAAAAATAGGTAATTCCTCCCTGTACAGGGTATACTAAGTTTGCGAATGTTTGTAACATTCAAAAGAAAACGTCGGAGTCCCTCTGAAATATGTATATGATATGTGTATAAAAACGATCAACGTATTGAGCGATCGATGCAAAATTTTGCACACGTTCTTTTCTCCTTAAGAAGATTTGTCGGAACCGCCGATAGCAGATCAGTGCAGAATATAGCTGCCATAGAAACTAAACAATCAAAAAATATTGTAAAGAAGGGATCAAACAATGACAGAGAATACCAAGAGTTTTCTCAATTATGCCACTTAAGTTGGCGATAATATTCCGAACCAATGACATATGACATTCACTTTAGGCGTAAGCAACATGCAATTTTTCACTCAAAGTTCTTCTTCATTACTTCAATGTGAGAATCACAGCTGAAATTTATCGTATTTTGGTGCCCTAGCTGATAGAAAGTACCAAAAGTGGTTTGGACGATTTAAAAATCATGTTTTTTGCCTACACGATTAAGACTGTTACCACACAAGAAGAGTTTGAGGAGTATTTCAAGCAGCCAATTTCAAAGAGCTCAAAAGAGCCGGAATGTTCATAAGCAAGAAAATTAGATGTCATGTGAATTAAAACCAAGAGATGTTAAAATGCGATTTTGATTGTCAGAAGTGCTGCTTGGATATTATAAAGAGAAGCAATTTTTCCAGAGAATTGTGACTGGTGAAGAAAAGACATAGATCCATTAAGAGAACCCTAAACGCAGAGAGATTATTTGAAACCTGGAAAACCAGATAAATCATGCGCCAAGTTAATGCTCCCTAACAGACAGAAAGTCATGTGGAATTCAACTCGTCCCGTTATCTTTATCATTTTGATTATTCTATAGCTATCTCGTTTGGTTTTAGGTGTAACGAACCATCGTTAGATGAACAATATTACCGTTTTCTTATGACGCGTAGAGAATACAACTAAACCTTGAATTTAACATAAAACAATAATATTTTTATATATGTACATATGTACATAACGCAAGCTCGTTAAACAAACACTGTCTAAACAAGTACGGAAGGGCAAAGTTCAGCTTCCACATCCACTCTTTCAAAATTTTTAATCCCTTACTACTGCGATCCCCTGTGCCAAATTAGAGTTTTATCTTTTAGTTTACCGCTTAGATATGAACTTGCTTTTCGCTTAATGGCGTTTTGTGAACGATGCATTATTTCGATTACGTCCATCTACAAACCACACACCTTACTTTTTTGCCAAGGAACATGCGCATCAAGTTTCATCAATATTTATACCCTGAACAGGGTATATTAAGTTTGTCACGATGTTTGTAACACCCAGAAAGAAGCGTCGGAGACCCTATAAAGTATATACATAAATGATCAGTATGTTGAGCTGAGGCGATTTAGACATGTCCGTCTGTCTGTCTGTATATATTTGAACTACTCCCTCAGTTTTTAAGATATCGTTTTGAAATTTTGCAAACGTTATTTTATCTTCAAGAAGTCGGAAGTTCGGAACAGCCTGTATCGGACCACTATAACGTCTAGCTGCCATACAAACTGAACGATCGGAATCAAGTTCTTGTATGGAAAACTTTCACATTTGACAATGTATCTTCACAAAAGTTGGCACATGTTATTTTCTAAGATAATAATGTAATATACGAAGAAATTGTTCAGATCGGTTTACAATAGCATATAGCTACCATACAAACTGAACGATCGGAATCAAGTTCTTGTATGGAAAACTTTCACATTTGACAATGTATCTTCACCAAATTCGGCATAAATTATTTTCTAAAGCAACAATGTAATCTCCGAAGAAATGGGTCAGATCGGTTAACTAAAGCTTATAGCTACCATACAAACTGAACGATCGGAATCAAGTTCTTGTATGGAAAACTTTCACATTTGACAATGTATCTTCACCAAATTTGGCATAGATTATTTTCTAAGGCAACAATGTAATCTCCGAAAAAACTGTTCAGATCGGATTACTATAGCATATAGCTTCCATACAAACTGAACACATAATTACTAAAAGAAATGCACCTGTGAAGGGTATATTAGCTTCGGTGCAGCCGAAGTCAACGTTTTTTCTTGTTGTATCTCATTTACTACTCAAGTAACAGCTTGTACGTACGGACAGGCAGACATACAGACAGTCACTCGGATTTCAGTTTCTCGTTATCCTGATCATTTACATATATACATATGAAGGTGGGCCAAAAAAAAATTTTTATTTTTTTTTTCTTAGTTACCATGAAAATCTCATCCGACATGACTAAAAACAAGTTCTGGTAAGACCTGAGCTCTTAATATTAATATTAAGAGGTGCCTCATCGACATTTTCGATTTCCCATATAAATAACACATGAAATTTTGTTTTTTTTTTGTTTGGAGTTTTAATGTACACAAACAAATAATTGGTAAGTGAGGATCAACACTTATTCTTATAGGAAATTTAACGATCTACAAAAAAGGTCCAGAACCTTTTTTGGCTGAGTCAACTCATTTAAAGTTATTCGTAGTTAAAGTCCAACAAAAAATTATAAAAAATGATTTTCACAATTTTTCATCTTATATGTATTACAAATTGATGGCTAAGAAACATAACAAACCATTTTTTTTTTCGATTTATCTCATTTTTATTTAATTAGTTCATAAAAGAAATTCATGCATTCTTGTCATGCTGGACTTAATTGTTAATTTTCATTACTATTTTTGTATTTTACCGCTTAAGTCATTGTAATTATCGATCGATAAATTTCCTATAAGAATAAGTGTTGATCGTCACTTACCAATTATTTGTTTGTGTACATTAAAACTCCAAACAAAAAAAACAAAATTCCCTGTGTTATTTATATGGGAAATCGAAGATGTCGATGAGGCACCTCTTAATATTAATATTAAGAGCTCAGGTCTTCCCAGAACTTGTTTTTAGTCATGTCGGATGAGATTTTCATGGTAACAAAGAAAAAAATTTTTTTTTTTTTTGGCCCACCTTAATACATATACATATAGATATAACCATATATCTATCTCGCTTAGTTTTAGGTGGTGGGTATGACCGTTAAGTGAGGAAAACTTTATACTCTGTGGCACCATGTTGCAAGAGTATAAAAACAGTTTACTCATTAACCTAAAAATATTTTCATTGGACATATTTCGTAGGATTACAGTTTTGCAATGAAATTCGTACTTTAATTTATTTTGGTTTTTGCACTGTTTGGCCAACTGTACAAACTCTGTATATTAGCTATAAACATGCAAAGTAATCAGTTATGGGGTTCCGGTGGTCTAGAACCCTCAAATTAACGGTGTTTTCTGTATTTTTTTAAGGTTTAAAAAAAAGCAATAAATTTAAAATTTTTATAGTTTATTTACACACTTATGAAAAGTACAAAAATATTTTTTTGTTAAATAAAAAAATTTTTTAACAATATTAAAAATGGCGTTCAAAAAAACTATCTTAAAAGATGACTCCTGGTGCCGTTGTTTATTTTGACTTTTCTGAACATCTGAAACATAAAAACCAAATAAGTTATTAATCAGTAGGAGTGCAGCTATCGCTGGGACTACAACCAAAAAAAAATTGAAAATTAAAAAAAATTCGCGCTTATGAAGCTCAGATTCTTAAAACAGCTATTTTTGGACCAGTGGTAGATCGAAAAAAATCGAAGTTCTTAAAATTAAAATTTGATGGTAGTCCCAGCGATACACCATATTGAAATTTCAAGTGATTCGGATGGATAGTTTTTTTTTTCATCAACGGCACACCGAAAAAAGTAGTTTTGAGATAAATGAGTTTAAAGCATCCATTCATCGAGCCCCTCGACCGCGCGCTACTTGCTAAAACGGCTGTAGAAGCTAAAATAATGTGAATATCCTTCCAAAAGTTTTACAGTATATTCTTAAAGGACTATACTGTCGAACTATCAAAAAAAATCGATTTTTTGAAAATTCTAGACCACCGTGACCCCTTATTGAAAACTCGGTTTCGAAGTTTTAAGAAAGAGAACTTCCCTGTTATAGCTTGTATACAAAAACAAACATAATACTGATGAATCTTCAAATGGCTTAACCAGAGATATTTGAGACTTTCACCAATAACTTCGTAGTTTTTAAAGTAAAGTTGGCTTACTTTTCCCCAATCAGTTATAAATAAACGACTTTGGCAAGATTTGAAATTAACGACTTGATTTGATGTAGTAAGTGCATAAACGCCTAAAAATATGCAAGTTTTTTGGATTTGTACTTTCATTCCACAGCTTTCGGCCAGAGAACGTAATACCAGAGAACGTACATCATATACGTTCTTTGCTGCAAACATCCACTACGTTTTGTTGTGACATTCGTCGCTAAGCATCAGCTGTTTAGCGCAGTTTGTTGTTAAATGCCTACGTGAACAAGTGTGAAGTGTGTCAACTAACGTTTAAATTCGTGAAATAAAAGAAAAGTTGTATTTAAGGTGATTTATATAAAAGTAGTATTCACAGTTTCTGGAAACCAATTTATGTAGTTTTAAGTGTATTTGGAGCGAATTCCTTTGATATTTCATTCACTCAACGCACGAGTAAATCACGCCTGGAATTGAATAACTAGTTGCGCTTTTTTCTCTGCCAAATATAACAAACGAAATCATTGCGAGCATTGGAATAATCAAGAAAAGTGCATGTAAACCTGATGTACAAAGGTACAACGCTCTGTAGGCACATCCAATGGATTGAATGAAATTCTCTCTCGTATCCGTTGTTTACTGTTAGAAGTGCAATAGTGTCACCAACTCCATAGGGGTGGGTTATACAGGTATGAACTCACTTCTTTTATACATATGCGAGAACTGCTCTCCGGCTTTGAGCTGTCGTGTCACTGTTTAAAAAAATATTCAAAAATATTTGAGTTTGGTATTCTTTTTGCTGGGAGCAGCATACCTATGCTGAATTAAAATTGCCAGATTAAAGTTTCTTAACTAACTTATTATGCTCTCGTACGCTTATTGTGGCAGGTTAAAGGTTAGGATTTTGATAGGGTAGGTACTTTAAATCGTTGCAGAATCTACAAGTAAATAAGAACATGAGTGTGCTGTTATCAAAAGTGTTTCCCTCGTATGGACAAACCGTTGTTTTTATTCTGTACAAAAAATAGAATATCTTTGAAATGTGGTTTATATGTACATGTGGGATGAATTAATTGCCCGTTGATTTTAAGTCTGTAATTTAAAAAAGTAAAAAGTTATCGAAGGAAGGGTCATCGAAGTTCATGACCTTGTCTTTTAGCAAATTTACTCTAAACAAGAAGAAACGAAACCAAATTGTCGTAATCCTTATTTTTGTCATTAGTCAAGGTCTAGAACATTTAAATTTACCGGTTTTACTGTAAAGATTAACTGAACATGCATTGGTCATACGACATTCCCCTGAAGCATAGTATTTTCTAGCTGTGAAGCAGACTGCGTTTTTATTCCTATTCATATCACATCAGCCGAACTTTATAGGGATGAGGTCAGTGGTGAGACACATTTAACTGTTAAAATTACGCATAAGTATGTAAAGTATTCGTGCGCTCATTTGCACATTGCCATGGTGATGTGGAAACGAAGGCAACTTGAGTACAAATGAGAGTGCGGTTATTGCGCAAATCGGAGTCACACTCATTTGAAGTTACGATACTGCGGTATTGGATTCGCGAACCGAAGACAACTCACTGAGTTTATGTAGAACCGGGAACGCGTACAGATGTACATTCGCAACCACGCGTTGCAGTCTAAAGCTAAGAGCAAGAGGATAATAAATAAATAATAACCATAATCATAATAAACATAACAAAAAGCAGTAATGTGCGTTCTAGGTGCATGTAATCACATGTCGGTGTAGACAAAGTGCTGTGAGTTGAATGAGAAATGTGAAGGGAGCATCCCATCGGATAAAATGAAATGTAAGCATAAAAAGTGAAAATTACGTTGAAAAGTGTAATAAATAACTTTAAACGTCTACTAGCGCTGCCAAGTCGCCGAAAACACAGTTTATTAAGAGAGAATTTACATATGTACATACATATGTATATTATCCAGAGGGTGTAGTGACCCAAAAATCATATAGGAAAATTGTCTGAAAAGAATGGAAGTGCAATAAAATTTTTATACACAGAAATTCGCTTAAAGAGACAGCTACCTTTGCAGTGAAACTTAGCTGCATAAATAGACATATTCGAATGCAAAAGTGAACTCGTCGAGTGAAAGACAAAATTCGAAGCAAATACAGAAGTGCAAAGCAATTTCAGCGAAACGGTTATAAAGTGAAAGCAACAAGAGTAGGGATTGAGCAGCAACAGCCACGGCAAGGTACATAGCTGCTTAATTAAGGCAGGCAATCTTCGTCGCATACTCGCGCACTTGCCAAACAAATATTTTCACTTCATCTCAACACACAAACACACACATGCAGACACATTAATGCATATACTGGTATACTTATGTATATAAACATATATCCGCACTTTAGGCAAGTGGAGTGTATCAGCTTTTAGGCGCAGCCACCGCCGAAGCAGGAGCCAAGAATAACAAACATTGCAAGCGTCGAAAAGCAGAATTTGCGGAATCTACAGTGAAACACGTTTCCGCGAGATGTTGGTGTGACAGCCGACTGGAGACGATACCTTATTGGCATAGTTTAAAGCATCCACCGGCGGCTAAGACAGTCGTTAGCCAAGTAGGCATTGACTTTTCGAGACAGCAAACCTTGCGGCTTGCGTACGTACGTGTTACCGTTACACTGCTACCTATCTAAATGTTGTAAAGTTGAAGGATTTTTGGTGCTGAGTAAACTCACACATACACATACCTTTGGCAGTGACTGTGGATAGTCGCTAGTCGACGTTGTGCTAACCAAATACTGCACTGCAGCAGCATTTTGCAAATACACCCACTTTCATACGCATATCTATATATGTACATACATATACACGTTTAGTATGTGTATGTAAATACAGTTTAAAATCTGTTTTGTTTCAGTTGCACATTTCACCAAAAAAACTGTGTAGTAGTGTGTGCACAGCAAAGAATAACGGCAACCGACCGAGTCCCAACACTGTTGACGCCGCTTTGAACTTCGATCCATAGACGCTGTGTAGCCAACAAGGTCCCGTGGCGAGCCGTTCTTCGTCAGTTGCCAATTAGTCGCCTACCGGTGCAAGTGCATAAAGTTGTAGTGAATCTGGCAAGTTGTTTAGCCTCAATCGTTTCGCATTTACCGAATTATCAATGTAAAAATTAATTTATACGTCTGCTAAACGAAATCAGCTGTGAGTAGGTTAGTTCTGAAAGTGTTGTTTGTTGCTTATTGAACGCGTAGAAGAGTGTGTGGAATAAAGAAAACAATATAAAATAGATGATCAAATAAAAACGGTATTCAGCCAAATGAAACGAGCCGGATAATCGGTATAAACTGCAACGCATTCAATATCGTCGCGTACACACATCTGCAATATACCGTTATAGTCTCCGCAAACCACAATTCGGTCGGTGGCTGACCTACTGCGTTCGCCTGCACCCAAACAACTAATACAACAAAATAAACAAGAGCAACACAAGCGACCGCAACCGAGGACTCGTTCAACAGCGCCTGACATCATCCGCCGCATCGTACTCGACGTCCGCATCGTCGTCTCAAGATGACCACAGATTTGTTGTTCCCGAAAATTTCGGATTGCTCATACGTCTCGTGTTACTGGTGAGTACTCTCGCATCACACGCGCACACGCACACACCCACATAGATACTTAGTTACATACATTTATACGAGTCTTATAAACACAGCAGATAAGTCAAATTAGTTCAAAGAAACCCGTTGGAATTTATAAATTAAACCCTTGCTATGTGTGGTTGTGTGATTGTTGCTGTTGAAATTAATGCTCTGTGAAATTGCATTGCCCACATAGCTGTGGAAGTGCAAAAATATGCAGCTGTGTGCGCATGGACACAACGTGTGTTGCATACTTTTCGACGTTTAGTCGGCATTTGCCACTTGAGTTCCGAATTTTATTTAATTGTATTTATTTAGTGTCTGCCTGTGTGCAGCAGCTGCCACACTCGAGGCGATTCTGCGCGCCTCAAATAGTTTATTATATGCAGATATGCCTAACACACATCACTCACACAAAACGCCATTAAACATACTATGTACATAACTGTATGTCGGTGTGTGCGCGTACAACTTTTGCATGTGTTCATCATGCAACGTGGTAGCTAGTTAGGTGGCAAAGTTTGTCTACCTCTACCAGTGCTCCTCGTTGCTGTGTATTAAAATTCGTTGCGCTCATTACTCAAAGCGTGCAGAATTAGGTCAAACGGTCATGCTCGTGCTTTGGGGGAAGAATTTGTGATTTTGCATTTTTTGTCTGCGAAGTATTTCACATGCTGGCTCATTTTATGTATTTTCATATACATTTTTGTATATTCTTATGCATTAGTGGAACATTTCACTGCAACAACAGCCAACGGTAAATATTTCGAGCCTTTCATAAGGCGTTTGCGGCAAACGTAAGCATACTTTCTACCTTCTGCCGAAGCTTTGTTATTTTAACCGTAAAAATCTGAAAAAAATATCAAATTTCAGTCCACCCTGAAAAGCGAATGTATGCTCCATTAACTTAAATCTTCGGAAGTGGATACCTTTTCAACAAAACTGATATCAAGTTTAGCAAGAGTTATAGAAATTATAATGGTCACACTATGTTTTCGCGTTATCCAAAATTTAAACAATGCTGTAAAAATTCGATTGACATTTTCGAAATTGTTAAGGAATGAAGAAGGTATGTTTATATAAATATACTTGTACATTAGAAAAAAATTAACTCCAGAGCAGATTTCCAAAATGCGTATTGTAAGGGAGAATTCATTGAAATAGCAATCAGCTCGGTGGTAGCAAAGATCGAAAAATCTCTGGAGTTATCAGAATATGTATGTCTTCGTAGCCTTTCTTGACATAGAAGGCATTTTCAGTAACATCCAGCTTAAAGCCATACTTAGCCCGAATCTATTGTGAAATTCATTGATCAGATACTCATGGTTAGGTCAATAATACTCAACGCTGGGAGTTTCATCTATAGCAGATCTGTCCGAAAAGGTATACCTCAAGGAGGCGGGTTATCTCCGCTTCTCTGCATCTTAACAATGAATAATATGTTTGATCTATAAAAGAAGGGGATACATATTGTGGTCTAAGCAGATGCTGACAGATGTATGTAAATCCATAGACCGTATCATGCGGACTAAATTTAAATGCTAGCAAGACAGAGCTAGTATTGCTCAAAGTAATAAATGGTACAAGCCTAACATTGGAGAGAAAGCGGGGTACTTGGCACATATCGTAGACAAGAAGCTTTCATGGAAAGCAATCATTGTACGTTACACATGCCAAGGGATGGTGGGGCTCAAATGGGGACAACAGTTGTAAAGCCAATTATGACATACGGTGTATTGGTCAATAATGGAAAATAAATATGCTAAAGGAATATGAAATGGTGGTGTCTTTTCAGCAAAATTGGATACCAGAAATGCCTTCCGATTATTAGATTACTGCAGTGTCTTCCAAGCGAAGCTCACAGCAATTAATGAAAACCTTTTTGTTCTGCCAAAGGGTGTGCTCACAAAAAGAAATAAAATTATGCATACAGATGGCAAAGCAGCTTTGGAACCATTCTTCAAAGATAGTGAAGTAATGCCTCGATCTCTTAATGGATCTAACATCCTATTTCACGGTACACCTGCAGTGGGTTCCAGGACATGGTGATATATAGACTCCGAAAAAGAGGGAATTTATACGTCTCTAACTATTTTTAGATATTTAATAGATAAACACTATGTTATAGATATAGCTGAGTCTCGGTGGAGTCAATCCCGAATTTACTGAACAAACAGGCAAACGTTACTTGAATGGAAAACAAGCCTCACATTCCGACTATTAAAATTCAAAAGGAATGAAGCTCTAGTAGGAGTGCCATCAGGTCCCTGTCTGATTGGCAGACATTTCAGCATTTTATGTATGTGAATGCAAAGCTTTGTATAGGAAAATAAGCGCAACTAGCGGTCAAGGATTTCTTAAAGGTTACCTTTAACTCTTTTTTTTGTTGGTTTTTGCTGTTTATACTCTAAAAGAATCGTTTTCTTAAAAACTTCTGATCGAATTTACATAAAGTTTTCAATATCCCTAAAAAATCGAGGTGGACTTTTAAACCTTACGTCAAAATACTCGTGTTCACCTCGTTTTAAAATTACAGATAGCGAATTTCAAGGCTTTTTTGGCACGCTAGGTCAAAGATTTCTAGCGGGTGCAGATTAAAACTCAAAACAAACGTCCTGGGCCTCACGTCTCATTAATCCGAAAGGACGACAGCTGTACTGCACTATTATGAATAATCATAATAAGCTGGATATAATATCACCTGCTAGCCGACATACTGGTCCAGTGACAGAAAAAAATACCAGACTTAATATATTTTGTTGTAAAAATTTAGATAGATCGCCTATGACAGTTGATACATGTACAGACTTATCATCTGATTATTCTCCTGTACTAATAAAGTTATACGAACAGACCATGATATTTGAGCCAAAATTTTCTCTAACATATCATAAAACTAACTGGTGGAAACATAGAAAATATATCAGCAGCCACATCAATATTGATTACAAATAAATACAGGAAGAGACATTGATGAAAGTAGGGTCAAACCGCGTGAAGTGGGCCATGAAAAATTCGAAAAATCTCCGATTTTGAAAATTAGCAGTTCATTAGGAAGGAGGCCAGACGCATACGCCGTGATATAAATATTTCGTCAAAATTCATTTTTTAGTTAAAGTTATTGACGTTTGAAATTTAGAAAAATTGGTAAAATGGTAAAATTGTAAAATTATTTCCTCATTCTACTGAAGATGAATCGATGAAATTTTGTGAATCCAAAGAAAAATGTCCGTGCTGTATTATAAATATTTTTTCACGGTCAATTTGTTTAAATAATAGTTTTAGCCATAATTTTTTGTTAAACAATTGAAATTTTTAATGTGTTCTTCACTGTAAAAAAATTGAAAAGTATGTGACACAACATGGAAAATATTCACCTTTAATAATCTGAAAGAAAATTTTTGTTCATTCATACCATTCCAAAGATATTGAATTTTTTGTTCCCCTGCCTCTCTTAAAACACATGGCACAACCATCGTTTTTCATGGCCCACTTGACGTGGTTTGACCCAGTATAAGAGAATTTAATGATGAAGCTGTATTGGCAACACCAAAGAGAAAGAAAAATTATTTGATTTTAGAAAAAAATAGAAAAGATTATAAATGAAAAAAGGCGTTCTAGACGTGAATGGCAGATAAGCCGCTCCCCTTCAACTCTGCTTCAACGAAAATCTGCTGTACGTAAGTTAAAGAAAGGGCTTAAACGCTAGGAAGAACACAACAATGAAAATTTTATAAAGAAACTTTGACCAAATTCTAGCAAATAAAACACCTTTTGGAAACCCAAAAGTCTTTTAAGCCACTAGTAGATTCCAACATGCATCTAAGACAGTTGAATGGTAATTTGGCACATAGTGATGAGGAAAAGGCAAATTGCTTTGCAAATTACCTAGAAAAGGTGTTTCAACCTAATTGCCCAAAGAACAACTTTAAGTTGCCAACTTTGCCTAATATCGCTAACGCGTCGCTTGTGCCTATTAGGACTTCTACTTTACTAGAATCATAAAAGAGCTAAATCCGAAAAGGCATCAGGACACGATAACATTATTCCAAATACTCTAATTGAGTTACCAAATATTGCTATAACGATGCTCTGCTTGCTCTTTAATGCAAATCTTTGTATGGGATCATCAATCATCAAGCGAATTAGAGAAGCACTTAACTTTTGTCGAAGAATAGCCAGCCAAATAGCATATAAATATTAATGAGCAGAAATGCAAGCATGTTACATTCTCGCTAAGACCAGAAACGTGTCGGACAGTTAAAAAAAACAATGTCCTTGTACCCCAAGCGAATGAAGTAACTTATTAACTTAATTATCGAAGGCTCACATGGCGAAAACATATAGTGAGTAAAATAACATGCATGAACTTAAGAGCTTCAAATTTAAATTGGTTTTTAAACAAAAATTCTAAGCTTAGCCTGGACAGCATAGTTCTGTTATACAATGCAATCATAAAACCGATTTGGATGTACGGCATTCAACTTTGGGGTACAACCTGTGCAATCTATATTGATATAATACAAAGGTTCCAAAATGCTTAGAACAATCACGGGTTCACCATGGTACATGCGTAATGAAAGCATTCATAAAGATCTTGAAAATCCTATGGTAAAGAAGGAGATATGAGACAGCAGAATAAGCTATATTTCTAAACTTCGCGAACCCATTGGCTAATGCCATGGTAAATTCCCGCAACGCGTTTAAAAGAAGTGATCTACCAGCCAACTAGAGAGCAACGTTCTACCAAATAAGCCCAACCACATTCTTCAGCTTCTTTTGATTTAAATAGATTTAAGATTTAGATATTTATTGTTAATTATTATACTGAAAAAAACAAAAATATTTATCCGGCACGTTGTGAAAATAAGCGAAATCGGACCACGCCTACTTCCCATATAGCACAATTTTAAATTCCACTTGATATAGTTAACTTTTGTTCGAAAAAGTCGGTCTATGTGTTATATAAATAACTGAAATTAAGGGATAATCCTTCTCTAACAATGGTATGTCTGTATGTCAAAAACGGATTGAATCGGACCAATACTCCCCTTAGCCTTTTATTTTACTTAAAATAAAGATTTTCGAACTTCCGGGTGACTTTGTACCGCATATATCGGCCAATATGTGAGTTATCTCAATGAAAACGAAGAGCGTGTTTTACACATAACAGTGCATCTTTGTGACTAAAATAGTTAAATTTGAGCGAAAACTTGGCCTAGCCCCTAACTAACTAATATCAGGATTTTCGAACATCCGGCTGACTTTACTCCGTAAGATTGGTTTTATAACTATTACAACTACAAGTATTTCTCCGGCTTTGATTTTTGCAATTTGAAAGAGTATTAAATGTTCGGTTGCACCCGAACTTAGCCCTTCCTTATTTGTTTAGCATTTTTTTATTTGTGTAAAAAAATATTTTGATATGCTATATTTAATGTTAAATATACATCTTTTGAAATGGGTAGAAAAAAATCAAAATTTATTAATTTTAAAACAAGTAAACGTGTCGTAATTTAATAGAACTTTATTGATCCACTGTAAGTGAAGTAGTCCCGAAGTTTTTGAGATATTAACTTGAAATTTTGCACACGAACCTTTCCGACTCCAAGAGTTTGTTCATTTGTTGGAACGGCCGATAACGGACAACTACTATATACATATAGCTGCCATATAAACTGATCGATCAAAATTAAGTTCTTATATGGAACACTTTTTTACATGCTAAATATTTGCAAACATATGTATATGTTTAATCAAAAAATAGTTTCCGAAAGAAACCTTAGAAAACCTTTTAAACAATTGTAAATAATCTCTTTTTTGTTGACATAAAGTAGCGCAGCCCTAGTTGTGGCATCACTCTCTGTTTATTTATATTCCACGGAGTTTGTCACTCCTTTCGATAAATTGTACAACAAACTATCCAAAAAGTTTGCGAAATATGTTTTCCACACTTTACTGTGCTGCGGCAACAAGAAACGCATTTCGGTCACGGCCATCACAGTTCATAGGCATGTGGGGGTGTGGGAGCTGGGTGGAAACAATGAAATTTAAGTAATTGAAACTCAAAACGACAGCGATTAATGTCCGGGAAAATAACTACATTCAAGTGTCAACAAGATGAATTTATAACGGCGGAACATTGTTGCTCCCAAAGATGGTAAATACTCCTAAATACTACATGTTTCGCTCGTATATAGTATAGTATATAGTATGCTATATATAGTATACAACGAAGATGCTGTGAGCAAATATAGAAAGGCACATTGTCAATTAGATATGCATGTATATGTGAGTGTTTGCGGTATTCATTGAACAAAGCGATCTTCTAGAGAAAGTAATTCTTTTATGTATTTTTATTGCGAATTGCTTGCAGTGCCAACATGCGCCAGTAAATTTTTGAAATTGCGAATGGCGATTGGTGAAAAATATGTTCAAATGTCAAGGCGAAACGCAGCTGCGTTGATTTCAGCCTCAGCGTGCGGTTATGCTTTATGGTCTCACATAAAAACGCATTGTTACATAAGTACGCAAATACTAAGATACTCCATGCACATGTGTACGCAGATACTCTACATAAGATAACAGCGCTTAGCTTCAAGCCAAGGAAATTTATGCGCAGAATAGGATATAATAAATTGCGACTTAACTGAAATTTGACAGCAGATTATTTAGGTTCTTCCGAGCTGAAGCGCAATGAAATTGAAATTGGGGGCAGAAATGGGCTCAATCAGCGTGTAGTTTGATAGATTTATCAACATTTCTATAGAAATATTTTTATTTATTTGAACATATCTTAAATTATATTTTACTTAAGGGATTGAACTATTTCAAGGTTTGAATAAATTAATAATAAATCTATGTTTTCGTATTGCCAAGATAACCACTTTATATAATTCACTAAGAGTACAAAAGAGCGCGCCACAAATAATCTCTATTCTTTTCTTAGAACCCAAACCTAGCAGTTTCAGTACATTGCATCCAATCATTCTCCAGTTACTAGTTTCAAAGTTATTAGTTTGTTAGTTAGTTTAGTTTATTATTTACAATGGAAAAATACAACATATTCAATGGTATGCACAAACGAAACACCTGTTCAGGTGGGCTATAGGAGTCGGTGACTCCAGGAGACATCGTGAAGATTCATTAAATTATGTATGTTGGGAGACCCAAATATGAAATTGAGTGAGTTAATTAATTTTATTGCATTCGGCTAGACTTATAGCTAATGCAGTTCGCAATTAATTATTTTTATCACCCACTTTTAACATGATAAAACCTTATTGTCTTACAATATTATTCTTCGGCCAAACGTTTTTCAGTCTATATGGTAGCCGATTTCGTAAATATTTTCTAATTGCCTCTATTGGAGTTTATTTCGTTTTCCACTTGCTTACCTAGCTCTAGAAATCAATGAATTTTAAAAAATTTCACGTTTGGGTCGATTCTGAAGAGGTTTCAATTACACTAGTTTACAATCATTTTGCGACCTTGATGTTAAAGGCTGTTTCTGCTAACTATGGGTTGCTAAAACCGAAAATGATAGTAAACACGTAGAATATTTTGTGCCATCATTTACTACAATGACAGAAATAGCTGTACATATTGGAAAGTTTTTGAACTCAACTTCGTAACTAGGACACCTCAAATACTCCACAGACCTCTTATTTAGCACATCAGTTGCACATTTTTCGTTCAGATTTGTTGAGTAGTGTTATCCCATTTCCGACAGTGAAAAGCATGGAATATACTTTGTTGGTCTTTTAACTTTTAGGAAATTGTGAAACCTTTGCCTATTCATACCATCTTGTATACAGTATTGGCATTATGGTGAATTCGAAAAACATCTCTTGCTTCAAATTTTATAAGGATATCTGTAGAATAAAGTAATTTGTTCGCTGAACTATGTCAATGTCGCCGCATATCAGGTTCAGTTCATTGTTCCATCAACTGCGATGTTCGCCATTGCCAATGCTCAAAGGACCATAAATCTTCCCCAAAGCCTTTTTCTCGAAAACTCTGACACCGACTCCTCAGATTCTGTCATCGTCCTTGCCTCTGCACCATATAGCAGGACGGGGAATGTGATTGACTTGTAGAGTTAAGTCTTTGTTCGTCGAGAAAGGACTTTACTTCACTGCTAAAATTGCAATATCAAAATAAATTAATCACAGATCTCAAATTGAATTCCCTGTAGCTGAAACAGTGTTTTTGTGTAAGAGTTGCTAATAAGACGCCTTAAAATTTAAAAAATGATTTTAAAAATCAAAAATATAAATAACTCTCTGGAACCTAAGGGCTTAGACTTGTGAAGTATCAATCTAAACTCGGTCCATATTTCGGTCAATGTTAAAAAAATGAAGCTTGTTTTCTTGATTTGCAAGCAATAACTTAAAACTTAATGGAACTCTGTACATGTGTTCTTTGGCACAATAAGTTGGGCGTAATTGGACTATTGCCATGTTCATAAATTTCCATTAAGAAAAAACGACGCCAAAACTTAACGCCAAATTAAAATATAATATAATATAAACGTGGAAATTGATACAGAGTTCCGTAGTAGTGGGGCCAACTGTGTGTTGAAAATTAAAAAAAGGGGTGCAGATCCGCCACCTATTAGGTATCTTGCAAAACCGTATAGTCTTCCCTTACTCCCCATTAAAAAGTTATGTATAAAATTATTCATTAAATACATTATATTCCTAAAATTGCGTGGAAACATATTCTCGAGTATACTTGATTTTAAACTATTTTTTTAAATCAAAAATAACGCTGAATTTGAATGAAAACGGTCTATGCCTTGGTCTAAACCCCGTGTCCATACCATCATTATTGGAGATTCCAAGTTTAGCCAGGTCCTTCTCCACCCCATCTTTCCAACAAAGTGGAGATCTTCCTCTGTTACCCCTGGCGGGTACTGCGTCGAATATTTTCAGAGCTGGAGAGTTTTCGTCCATTCGGACAACGTGATCTTTTCAGAACTATGTCAATGTCGTAGTATATCTCGTACATCTATAAAATATATATGTAGATATGTATATATAGACGTGAGTATAAAATGTTCACTTTTTCCGAACTTAGCCTATTCTGTTTGTTTAATTTCGTCGCTTTCTACTGTATTAATTTTATTTACCATATATGTACATATGAGAGTCTGTACATTGTATGTATTCTTAGTAAAATTCACTTCACTAGTATATTCTAGCACTGGTTCATTGTAATCAGATACCATCGAAAGTTAAGACAATCTTCACTTAATGTGGCAAATTCCAAATTCCTATTCCACCGCAATATTCAGTGGAATCTTCGAAAGCCAAGTTGCCAAACCTAATGCCTTTTTTTTTTGGGCATCGTTGGCGCAGGCGGTTGAAATCAGCTAAAGAAAAACTTTATCATCATCATCAAAAGTTTGCGACGACAAAGCTGCTCCATGCAATAGAAAGAAAACGCTCTATGCTTGCAAAAGTTCACATATGTATGAGTATGCATGTGTGTGTGTAAGTACGAAACTAATGTACACGGATAATTGCGGATGCCTGCTTCTAAAGAAACTGAAGGTAGAGCGGATAATGTTGAAGGGGATCTCCAAAGCAGGCAAAGGCGACGTTGGCAGTGATTACGGTGTCACTGCAGTGTTGATGCGGGCACATTTACGTGTGTATGTATATGTGTGTACAGTGTTGCTTTCTTTCTGCCGTCTGGGGCTTGTTTTTGTCTGACGATTTTCTTACGCCACGTCGCCTTCCGCATGTCACCCACACATTTCCACAACTGGATGATACTCGCTGGAGTATTATGAATGCGCTTATTGTTTTTTCACGACATTCCCAAGCAGATGAATGCAAAAACAAACAAAACTACGAATAAGTTGCGCACATTCTTTTTGCCTATTTATTTTACCTTGTGCTTTCTGTAGTTTTTGTTGGCGATGGTGTCGTCGCTGGTATGCTGAATGATATGTATGAGTTTTTGAAAAATTATTAAGGAAAAGCTTTCTCAGTTTCAAGTCCCACAGGACATTTTCATTGATTAATTCACAACGCAGCGAGTGTTGCAATAAAGCAGCTTCAGTGCGCAACCGAACGATAGGCTGGGGGAGTACCGAAGCTATAGCTGTGTGGTTCTTTCACTCAGTCCGTATTCAAAGAGTGTAAAGTAAACCAACTCCGTGACATGGCTCATTCTGAAAAGAGGAGATGAGCAGCTGCACGAATGAGTTCCTCTCGTTGTTTGGAAGCTGGAGTAAAAGCCGTTGAGAGATAACGGCTTTACTGGTGAGCATGAGAGCTAAAGAGGTTAGTTGTGCTCAAGCTTACACGAGTGTTTTGACGAGACCATACAAGCAACGAGCCCTATTGTGTCAACTGTAATGGCCAACGACGTGCACTCACAGCTGGGAATGTGGGAATATTATTGTGACACTAAATCGACCATCGGAGTTAAAATCTTATGGCATTTCGTTCATCGTAGCAAATTCCTCTTGCAATCTTACAGTTACACGTGAATTGGATAATTTTAAGAGTTGAAAAAAGCCCAAGAATTCTAAAAGAGTCTGACCTTTTCATACTCCATCAATTCAAATAATGATGTCAAAACCTTATTTCAGTATAACCTCTAAATATCTTAGAAATATTGTTATCGATGACCAATAAACGAGAATTATAATAAACAAGTAAGGAAGGAGTTCGCAAGTGACTGAACATTTTAAGCTGCCTCAATACGCCAGGATATAATTGTCTAAGTCTAAAAGAAGAACTCAACTCTCATTATTTGACGAAAGTGTAAAAGGATTATAATCAAATTTGGCATTTTATCAACCTATCTACTTATACATATATATCTTCGTGTTCGAAATAATGGTTTGTCAAAAAAGTCTTGCGGTATTTTTATTAAATTTTTTTTTTTAACTGAAATTGAATTGAATTTTTGATGACTCATGCCCAGCTCTTGACCGATGCTACGGCTGCTACTATGCCGGTCTCTTTCGACCAATCCAGCGATTTTATCGCAATTTTCGACGACAGGCCTTCCGGAGCGTGGCGCATCTTCGCCCACCTCTACACCAGAACGAAAACGTTGAAACCATCGTTGTGCGGTGGAAATGGAAACTGTATCGGGTCCCGCCGTAGCACAAATTTTATTGGCGGCTTGAGATGCATTTTTGCCTTTATCGTAGTAGTTCTGTAAAATATGCCGTATTTTCTCTTTATTTTGCTCCATGTTTGCGACGCTATAACTCACGAACGACTCAAAAGAAACGACAATCAATCAAAAAGGTATAGCATGACCCGATGCGACGAATAAAACTGGAACTACGCGCTTTTAGCGCCAACTAGCGAAAATACCGCAAGACTTTTTTGACAACCTATTATTTATTTTAATTTCAACCTAATTAACTCAAATGAGAGCCAAATTTAACATATTGGGTTCAAATAAGTGAACAATATAATCGCGAGTCTATCTATCAATTTCATTCAAATTCAGCGCAAATCCACATAATACCATTAAACTACCACACTTTAAGATAGCAATAAGTTTAAATTTAGAAAGTCAAAGAAGATCGCATATATTGGACTTAAGGTTGAACTGAATTGATTACACTAAATTTTGGCAATAAAGCATATGGGAGCAGAAAAGACCAACCACAGATTTTAGTATACTCGAGAACATGTTTCCACATAATTTAAGAAATGCATACGGATTCGTCTAGAGAAAGAGGCTCTTGACTTGACCAACTCATCTGCTTTTTCGTTAATGAATTATGGACAATTGATGTTGACCAGCCAGTGAGCTTAAGACCTTTCTGCAATTTTTTACTACACCAGAATTGATCTTTAGCTTTTGATCTTTGTCTATGTAAATGGTCGCTTTCTGTATCCCGCCGTAGTTCAGCAGTAGAACTCCACAGGCTTCATTATAATTTGATAGCCAGTAAATTTGGGTGTGGAAATAGTTATAAACCCAATTTCGTTACGTTCTTATGGTGGGTTCAGTTGAGGTTACTACAGTTATCTGAAATTCTAAATCAGCCGATGGCGTTGGGTTAGTGCAATTTTGACATCCAATATTTGTGGATATGGGTAATTATGGTTTATATACCGTATGTACTATATA
This sequence comes from Bactrocera tryoni, assembly GCF_016617805.1. Lineage (NCBI taxonomy): Eukaryota > Metazoa > Arthropoda > Insecta > Diptera > Tephritidae > Bactrocera > Bactrocera tryoni. The sequence goes on from NC_052501.1 coordinate 35,577,548, forward strand.
TACTGTAAATCCCTCTCCAACGTCACCAACTGCAAGTTATGCTAAGCGGCAGCGAATTGGCATGTGAGGGCGTGAGACCAAAGTGTGAACATTTGTCAAAGCCATTGGAACACAAATCCAGCATTCGCATTAAATTCATTCACGTTTGGTTGTGAAGGAATAAATATGTATATATACATAGTATGTCAGTTGGGTGCTACTGCACATGACTTATGAATGAATGAGTTTGATTTTACAACATCTGCTCTATTCACGTGAAAAATTCGATTCTTAAATTGGACAATAAAATGCGGTTGAAAACACACACATACACACCATTTTATTATGTATCTATTGTGCTTTTAATGCCAACACACAAGTGTGTTCATATGAACGTATAGTGAACCTATAACTCATATTGTTGAAATACAAATTGATACTACGAGTACAAGTATAACTGCCTAAGAGATTTTAGTCCTACGTTCTCACACACGTGTAATCGTGAGCAGTCAATTTATATCGTGGTTTACGAGTATATGTGTATGTATATATGCAGCGCGTGTTTGTATCGTTTATTGCTTATTACTGTGTAAATAACGTCTATTTGACTGGATGTGCATTGAACGGTAATGGCTTGCGTCTATGTCCATACAGACATACCTTATTGTGAAACACCACTTAATTTCCGTACTAAAATCGAACTAGTCAAAAAAGAGAATCAGCTTATACATTTATTTGGTGAGTTGTTTCAGAAAACAGTTGGTGAGTCATCTGATAGGGCATACACGGACTGGTTGGGTTTGTGGTTCATACTAGCTATAAATTAGTGCAAAATTACTTGATTTGACTACGGGGTAGTTACGCAAATAATGCGCCTCTTCACAGACCGCAGATATGGGGGCTCTGGCGTGAAATGAACATCAATATAGGAATTCCTTGTTGTACGTAGAGAATTTTCATTATTTATGCTACACCGTCGCTTTGGAATGTGAATAACAACATTCGCATCTATTTACTTGTTTGCGTACATGTAATTATTTCGCTCGAGACTTACCTGATTATATGTTTATATGTATGTATGTATGTACATATTATGCACTTCGATTTCATTAATATTTAAGAGAAGGCCCGTGGGGTAAAGATGGACTATGTGGAGACTTTAGCACTTAAATCAAACTTTAAACTAGTAATATTTAACAATTCTGTGTATAATATTTTGCTGCCATATTTTTTCAACTGAAATGAAATATTCTGAAACCAATTTAATTTTTTCGAGATAAAAAAACCAAATAAATTCCCTTGATTTTTACGCCGCTGAGGTAAATTTCACTCTACCGAATAATTTATGCACCCATAACTACTTATATTTCATTGTGCGGCTAAAGGTCTGACTTGGAAACTAAACTTAATCATAATGGGAGTGAACTAGGGTCACCGTATTTGAAGTATTGTTCTTTCTCTACTTTGGCAGCATTACTAAATCTTGCGTTTGAATTAATAATTCTTTTTTAATTGACCAAATTTAGTTTTTTCTGCCTAACGGATTAAAATCTCCGGTCCACTCGAATATAAAGCGAAAAAGAGTTTTCACTTCCACAAAATTGGCTTCAATCATTATTATACTCTCGCAACAAAGTTGCTAAGCAGAGTATTATAGTTTTGTTCACATAACGGTTGTTTGTAAGTCCTAAAACTAAAAGAGTCAGATATAGGGTTATGTATACCAAAGTGATCAGGGTGACGAGTAGAGTTGAAATCCGAAAGTCTGTCTGTCCGTCCGTGCAAGCTGTAACTTGAGTAAAAATTGAGATATCATGATGAAACTTGGTACACGTATTTCTTGGCTCCATAAGAAGTTTAAGTTCGAAGGTGGGCAAAATCGGCCCACTGTCACGCCCACAAAATGGCGAAAACCGAAAACCTATAAAGTGTCATAACTAAGCCATAAATAAAGATATTAATTAGGGAGGGGCATATTTGGACGTAATGTTTTTGCAAAAGTGGGCTTGGCCCCGCCCCCTACTAAGTTTTTTGTACATATCTCGGAAAGTACTATAGCTATGTCAGCCAAACTCTATAGAGTCGTTTCCTTCAAGTATTTCCATATACAGTTCAAACATGGAAGAAATCGGATAATAACCACGCCCACCTCCCATACAAAGGTTATGTTGAAAATCACTAAAAGTGCGTTAACCGACTAACCAAAAACGTCAGAAACACTAAATTTTACGTAAAAAGTGGCAGAAGGAAGCTGCACCCAGGCATTTTGAAATTGAAAATGGGCGTGGCGTCGCCTACTTATGGACCAAAAACCATATCTCAGGAACTACTCTACCGATTTCAATGAAATTCGGTATATAATATTTTCTTAACACCCTGATGACATGTACGAAATATGGGTGAAATCGGTTCACAACCACGCTTTCTTCCAATATAACGCTATTTTGAATTCCATCTGATGCCTTCTCTGTATAATACATATACATACATACATATATGTATGTATATTAGGAACCAATAATGATAGCGGAATAAAACTTTATACAAATACCGTATTTGAAAAATATGTAAATGACGGACAATGAAATCTCGATTATCACTTTATCATGCGAGAGTATAAAATGTTCGGTGACACCCAAACTTAGCCCTTCCTTACTTGTTTTTTTTTTACAAATATCTACACCAAAGCCAAAATTTTACTAACGTACGCTTAATAATTGACAGAGATAAGGTATCCTGTCCACACTTTTAATAATTTAGTTGTATTATATGTTGATTTTTTATAACCTGAATAAAGGAAGCGTCGGAGATCCTATAAAATATATTGATATAGAAATGATCACCATGACTGGCAACGGTATAATCTTCGAAGAAATTGTTCAGATCGGACTACTATAGCAAATAGCTTCCATATGAAGTGATCGATCGAAATCCGGTGCTTGTACTGAAAACAATTTTATTTGACATGATATCTTCATAACGGTTGTACGTATCACCTAAAACTAATCGAGATAGATAGTTAGGGTTATGTACATAGATGTGATTGATCAGGATGACGAGTTGAAATCCGGTTGACTGTCTGTCTGTCCGTCCGTGCAAGCTGTAACTTGAGTAAAAATTGAGATATCTTGATGAAAATCGGTATACAGGTTCCTTAGTACAAAAAAAAATCAAGTTCGTAGATAGCTGTAATCAGACCACAAATCGCCATTAACCGAAAACCCCCCGCCCCTTAGTATTTTTAATGTACATATCTCCTAAAACCCTAAAGCTATAACAACTAAATTCGCCCAGCACGACTATTACAAAATCTACTACCGATAGTGAGAACACGGTTGAAATTATTCAATAATAATTCTGTGTGTCCCAAATGGTTGGAGTCGGGTCAATACATCCCTCGGCCACCATATACCTAATATAAAGATTTTCGAACTGCCTGGTTACTTTATGCTGGATATATCGGGCAATATTTGAGTTGTCTCAATGAAAATTGCAGAACCTATTTAACTCATAACACTATATCATTGTGCCTAAAAAGGATATAATTGGGCGAATTGACCTATACCCCATATAACCATTACTCGGATTTTCAAACATCCGGCTGATTTGATGTATAATGACTATGTACTTATGTATAATGATTTTGGTTTTTCTAATAATATATGTATATGTAGACCAGTGTATAAGTTATATATGGTGTATGTATGTATAAAAATGCTTAGATTCCGATCCTCTGGTTGACGTTTTACATCGTAAGGTATTTCCTTGGCTTTGATTTCTGCAAGTTGCAAGAGTATAAAACGTTCGGTTGCACCCGAACTTAGCCCTTTCTTTCTTGTTTTTATCTTACGTTTTTCAATGACTTCTGAAGTGAAATTTCGGAACAAGTCTTCAGGAGCGGTATTTATGAAAAAGCAGAAATTACTTGCGTTCAAATAGATATGGGGGGTACTAACTTTTATGTCTGTATGTAAATATTTAAACTTTTATATTTACTAAAGCGATTGAGTTGATGAAAACCTCAATATGTGGGTATCACCACTGAATTGAGCCAGAATAGTGACGTTTTAGATTAAAAATTGTCAAATGAGAAACAAATGTTGGTATGTGACCAGACATATTCTCCATTGTATTTTAACGTTAATAACTGAAATTATCTTTTTTGTTAACAGAAAATCCATTAGAGTTCCATGAAACTTAACTGTTTAATCCGACTTTTTTCTAAAACCTTCATTGGACCATATTTTTTAGTGGCAAAAAGAAATAGGTAATGAAAATGGATGTCGTTGGATGTTAGCATATTAAAAAGGCGGCAAATGCATAAAAAAGTTAATAGTTTCAACAAAAGGGCACGTCAAGTCCCACGACATCAAACGACTCATTTGTTCTAATGAAAATTCACAGGAAATTTTAAATCAAGAGTAGTTGATATTGGCTGGAAACTCAGATGTTTCGATTTGCCTCTTCTTGAGTTTTGTTTTTGAATCAAAGTTTCGCCAGTAATCTTCAGACAATTGTTGTTGCCTATAAAAGCGGGCAATGAATTTATATTGTAGTTGAAATTAAAGAAGGCCACTTTAAATAAATTAAAAAACTCTTACATGGTTTTTCTGAAATCATTGACAGCTTGTGTATCATCACAAAATACATAGTCCTTAGTTCTTGTGAAATTCTGACTTAATCGATTAAGAGAATGCCATTAAACATACATATATTTTTACGTGGAACTGTGGCAGTAATTGTATGCAAATTGTTTTGAAACGAATTCAGTGGCTGATCCCTTTGCTATCACAACCAGCGACTTCCTATTGCTTTATGCCACCAATGTGACTAACCCACAAGTATATTGTCGGCAGTTGCAATATATCAAGCTTAACTAACGAGTTTTCACCAGCACTGAAATCGAAATTAATTTCGGTCCGACATGGCTTATCCCAGCTTGCAATCAGGATATCGAATTGGTCGCACACAGATTGAATGAGTAGCCGCGATGGCGGTGGTCGGGTATAATTGCTGCTTGTACCGGGTCGAGAGTCGAGTGGCGTGCCACACGTTATCGCTGTTGGCGGCGCGCGGGATGGCATGGACCTGTCGCGCCAGCTTTGAAATTGGCGCTTGGAAAATTGGCATGACGGCACCGTGGCGGTTGACGCACCGCTGCTGCCTGCTCGTCATTCATTGCACTAAGTAATGTATGTGTAGGTGCTGATGTATGTTGTACGTTTGTATAAATGACGCGACTATTTACATATTTGGAATGAGTGTGAGGCAAGTAGGTGTGTCGTCGCCATAAACTGTTGCTGTCGCAGAATGTTGCATGCCACAGAGGCCGAACATGAGCGAAGGCGCAACAGTGGCTACACGCATGTTTATGAATATTATGTCCATTTGGCACGATTCGCTTTTCATCATCACATCTGAGTGTGGGGGTGTGTGTCCTACACGGCGTGTCGTAAAACTAAGCACAAACAGTGGAGCGCTAGGCGGCGAGTTAGTTAGTGGCATGGTGTCGTGTCGCCACTCGGCGTCTTTGTTAAAATTTGTGGCACATACTCAAGTGCGGCAATGCAAAAGCGAAATGAGCAAGCAAACTAAGTGTGGCTCAGTGTGAGGCACGAGTAGGCGCAAATTGGTTAACCACTTTTTAGCTGACTGTAGCGTAGTGGACTACTTTAGACTGGGTCGCTGGAAAATGCCGAAAAGATGCTTATTCCGAAAATATACTTAAATCATTAAAATTATAGTTTTTGTTTTCATTTGATCGGCCATAAAATCATTAACTTCCGCTATATTTATTGTAGAAAATTCAGGGCCTTTATTAGAGGTCGTAAAGAAGACCTTTGTGGTTATGTTACGATATTTACGACCCAGCTTAATATGTAACCATATTTACATGAAGAAGGTGGTTGGACTAGTTTTGCGTGTCGCAACGTTTATTACCTAGAACGTATTGCCCACACTCATGACTGAAATAAAGTGCTCATAAAATTCTGCTACCCACAAGATACGTTTTAACCCCATATATTTTAACAGACAACTAATCAAGCATTATTTATTTAAACCAAAAAGCTAGTTTACTCTTTTGTTGTTTCGTTTGAATTACTTGACTGTAATTTAAAAAACTAAAACCTAAGGGAGTTTTAATAAAGTGGATTAAAATGGAACGTGTTCTCCCAACAAAAATTTCATAAATTTTTATGAGAAATAATTTTGATTTTACATTGTTTTGACAGACCTTGTACAGTCGCAAAAGAAACGGGACTGTTAAAAAAAACAACAAAAAATTAATATTTTTCAAAAGTTATATTTTTTTATTCAAAGTAGTTTCCTTGTGCTTCGATACAGCGTTTAGCCCGGTCAATTAGCATTTCAAATGAGTGTTTAAGGTAATTTTTCGGAATGCTCTTGAGAATATCGGTCGTCGCCTTTTGGATAGCTGAAATGTACTGAAACCAGTGTCCTTTCATGGGCAAATGATGTTTCCCAAATAGGTAAAAATCACAGGGTGCCAGATCAGGTGAGTGATTAATGGTTATTATGGAGTTTTTTGTCAAAAAATCAGTGAGAAGCGTCGACCGATGACACGGCGCATTATTGTGCAACAGGCGGCAGGACCCTGCCTCACGTCGAGCACGACGAATGCGTGAAAAAAGACGCTTCATAACACCAAGGTAAAACACAGCATTAATCGTTTGGCCGGTGGGACGGTGGGACGAACTCTCGGTGTACTATACCCTCGGAATCGTAAAACCACAACAGAATTGTCTTTATTTTTGACTTCTAAAGACGACTTTTTTTCGGTGATGGCTCGTCTGGATGCTTCCATTCGGCACTTTGACGTTTGGTTTCGGGATCATATTGAAAGTACCACGTTTCATCACCAGTCGCAATCGAATATGTGTAGTTTATGTCCTTTCTCGACTCCTTAATCAAATCCTTACAATGTTGGATTCGTAGCAATTTTTGCTCTTCAGTCAATTTGTGCGGAACAAACTTGGAGCACACCTTCCGTAGACCCAATTTATCTATCAAAATGCGATGAATGGAGTTTTTGGTGATATTTAACTCCATTTCCATGTAACGCAAAGAAGATTTCGGCTCATTCTTAATAAATTCCTGCACTTTTTCAATATTGTTTTGGGTAATCACTGATTTTGGCCGGCCCGACTTCTGATCGTCACAGAGGTCCTCACGACCTTCTTGGAATCGCTTAAACCACTCAATCACATTACTACGGGATAGGCACTGATCACCATAAACTTTTTTCATCATTTGAAATGTTTCAGTAAACGTTTTCCCATGTTAAAAACAAAATTTAATATTTGCTCTTTGCATTTTACGACGGATGATCAAAAGCTGCTGTCACTTTTTGATCGATAACATCGATTGTTGCTATCCAATTGTCTTAAAATTTTTACGAAATGTCAAAAAGAGGTCAAACTTTTTATTTCATATACCCACCAATATGTGGCGCCACCAGAAACAGCTATATTTAAAAAGTTCTGTTTCTTTTGCGGCAGACCCTGTAAGTACCCGCTGCAACAATGGATGGGTTAAGTGGGTGTAAATTTTTGGAGTTGGATTCCATTATAAAGCGTGGCTCAGGAAATGATTAAACTATGTGAAAAGAAAGCCTTAACGTAAGCTATAATGAAATTATGCAATATATTTTTCAATCCGAGGTAAGTGTCATTAAAACAGTGGTACATTTACTGCTCCGAAGTGCTTCCTTTAGAGGAGTGAGTCTTAAATCTCATGGCAGAATGGCGATACTGTCCTTGAGCTCACTGACCGTTCGTTGAGGGATGGTTAAGGAATGCCTAGTCTTTTTATCAATGGCATCGATTCACTTTGTGATAAGACTAGTATGGGTATCAGACTACAGGGGTGTCACAGGTAACTGTAAAGCTGACGAGCTGTTAAGCAAAGGCACTCTAGCTCCGCTATCAGTAGAATGGGATTGGGTAGGTAGAGTGCCAACTGCAGAGGCTGTGTGGAAGAATACGAGGTAGAAACATCTCAACACTTCTTTCTTGACTGTCCTCCGATTACGAGAGGGTGCTAGCCCTTTCTGATATCCCACCGAGCTAGTTTGAATAGAAATTGAACGCCTAAGCTAATTTGTATTGAAACAAGGCGCTTATGAGATCAGATACATAAAGAAAGCGAATTGTAAAATGCACGGTAAAAATACAATATGTTCAGTCCAGCATAGAGATGCCAATGTAAAGATGTGAAGGTGTATGAGTGCAAATGGTGTCATATGATGCAATTTATTACTGACAAATTAAATTATCCACAATATATTAAAATCTTAAAAGATTGGTTTTCGGGTAGAATGTGTAGAAGTTCTCGCGAGTGAGGAATGTACTCTGATCGCCATTCACTTGGGAGTGGCCAGAAATGATTTTTTACATATTACTCAAGCAGCTCACGACTTCCGGTATAAGACCAAGTATCTTCTGGTTAGCCAAAGAACATACGTTTGAAGGCGAGCCAAAGAGAGAAGGCGAACTATTCATACTGAGGGTTGTGCGTTGAGTTTGGGACCCGCCAACCAATGAAAACTAATCAACAGCCTCGGATGAGAGACCCCCCTTTTCATGACGACTATGCCAAACGCACAAAAGATTAGAATTGAGGGCATGTACCGGGAATATCCTGTTCCTTAATTGAGAAGATTCCGCTGCCCAGCTGGTTGATGTCCTCGTAAAAATAAATGTTGACATCACCGCCGTCCAAGAAATGCGACAGACGGGTCAAGGACTGAGACGAATCGGTCTTTGTTGCATTTACTACAGTGGCCATATAAAGGAGCGCAAATTCGGTGTGGGATTCGTGGTGGGAGATAGACTTTGTCGCCGAGTCCTGGCATTCACCCCGGCGAATGAACCACAATCCGCATCAAAGCGAAGTCAACGCATGTCAACAAACACAAAGAAGGTTCGAAGTCGAGAGACTGCAATCACAACAGACAGCCGAACGGTTTTCTACTCAACTTGCACTCCTGCTCTCTGAGAGCACTCATCAGCTGTTCGATATAAGGGAACTGTGGGACGGCATTTCAAGTTCCTAACGTACAACTGCCAACGAAATCAATGGTTTTCGAAAAAGAAGAACCTCTCCGAGCCGTTCGATACCAAACGAGGTTTCAGACAAGGTGACCTCTTATCGTGCGACTTCTTCAATCTACGGCTCGAGAAAATGACTCGAGCTCGAGAGCTGAATATAGAATGTACAATCTTCTGCAAGAGTGCACAGCTTCTGGCGTACGGCAATAATTTTGATATCATTGGCCTCAACAAACGTGCCGTTAGTTCTGCTTTATTAAAACTGGATAAGGAAGCGAAGCAAATGAGTCTGGTAAAGAATAAGGGCAAGACGAAATATCTTCGGTTAAAAATCAAACAGTCGTTGCTTCCGCCACTTGGCTCCCACGTCACTGTTGACAGTGGTAACTTCGAATTAGCATTAACACCAACAACAACGTCCTCCTCGAAATCCAACCCAGAATATCTATTGCCAACAGTAGCTACTTCGGACTAAGGAGGCAATTGAGAAGTAAAGTCCGCTCTCGACGAACAAAAACCAAACTCTATAAGTCACTCATTATTCCCGCCTTGCTATATGGTGCTATGACAACATCTGATGAGTCAACGTTTTGAGTTTGCGAGAGAAAGGTTCGGTGGAAGACTTATGGTTCTTTGCGCGTTGGCCACGGCGTATATCGCATTGGATAGAGCGGTCAGCTGTATGAGATATACGACGATATTGAAATAGTTCAGCAAATTAAAAGACAGCGGCTTCCACTCCGTTGGAAAGATCAGGTGGAGAACTTGGCCTGGCTTCGCTTGGAATCTCCAATTGGCGCCGCATTGCAAAAAGAAGAAATGAAATCTTTTCAACAACGAAATTATTTTCGCCGCAGTTTTTCCTGTGTTCCCGTTGATGTACATTGTGACAAAAATGAACCGGAAATTATTATTAAATTCCCCGGTAAATGATATTTCAAAAAAATGTATTTGCTAAGTTGATAGCGCCAACTGTTAACCAGTTTGTTTACAGCAGCTGCTTAAGTCGGTTTACCTCAGTAATGCTTTGCAATTTTATAATGGATACAAATGTCTAAAAAAATTTGTCTCAAATTTCGTATTTCTTTCCAAATTTCGCGTGCGGAATCGTCGCGAATGTGCGGTAATTCAGTTTTATCAAAAATACAACCCTACGAGTGGTACAAAGCTTTCAAAGACGGTCGAGAGATCGTTGAAGACATGCCTCGTTCTGGACGATCTTCTACTTCTTCAACTGTGAGTGAAGGATATGTTACTTTAAAGTCGTCAGACAAGTGTTAGAGAGATGGCAAGAGCTCGACATCTCTCGCGAGTCCGTTTGAATAATTTTGGTGAATATCTTGGATATGAAACGCGTTTTTACTCGACTCGTCCCGATTAAGCTGGATTTTTACAGTATACACGTCTCTTTGAACATGCATGATCGTGCGAATTCCGATCCCACATTCATGGAGAGCATTATAAGTGCCGACGAGACATGGGCTTATGAGTTTGACATGCAAACAAGTCAACAATCATCGGAATGAAGAGGAAAAAAACGAACCGAACCGAAGAAACACGCCAAAGTCGCTCAAAAATCAAGGTGATGCTCGTTCTTTTTTTTCAATAATCGTGGTTAAGTGCATCATGAATTTGTTTCAGAGAGACAGGCGATCAAGGAGGAGTTCTGTGTGGTCGTACGTGAGAACATTCGTCGAAAAGGCCGGAATTGTGGAGGAACAATTCGGGGTTTTTACACGATGATAATGCACAATCGCAACGAGCTCCGATTGTGACCGAATTTAAAGCCAAAAACGCAATGAATACCATCGATCAACCACCGTTTTCACCAGATTTGGCTCATATGACAATTAATAAAAATATTTCAGATAAAAAATTGTGAAAAGAAATATTACTTGAAAAATTCATATGGTGGTTTTCTAAGATCAATAAACGAGATTAATTAGGAGAAATTCACCATTTGTATAAAAATGAAAACATTTTTCGAGATAAAACATTCGTAACCCTTAAAAATTCAGACATGCCCCCTCCTATTTTCCCAATCTCAAATCGGTCGTAAATTGTTTTTCTTTTATTTCAGCTATTTTTTGTTTTCAAATATTACCTACCCTGGTCTGAATAATAAGGGTTGATAGTAAATTTTGGTATACTGTTGTGGAACGGCAGCTATTATGGATGCTTAATAGGGGCGTAAATCAACCAATTTTAATAAATTTGAATTTAAATTGTGTTTACATATTATTAAGTACAGTAGCTAAATAGAAGGTATTTTCAGCTGAGCTTCCTTGGAGCTGGCATATAAATTAAGAAGATGCTTATTTATTAATTACAATGAATTATAACAACTTTAATTACGTCGTTAAAATGCACTTAAGAAAGTTTAAGACCTTCATAACTAGTGCACCATAAGTGAGCATGTGAAGACGTAATAAAAATGCAACAACACCTGTGATAAATCATGTTTCACACATCCATACATATGTACATATATGATATTCTATGTTATATACTAGAGAAAGAATGTATGTGTGAGTATGTAGCGTCTTTGTTTACCCTAAATGGTTTATCACACACACACCTAACATAAGTACATGCAAGAACTCGGGAGTGGGTCACGCAAAGAGGGCTTCGTGGTGAATAGAAAACGGTGTGCCCTTCTGCGAAGTTTGAGAAACCGCCCAAAATTGTGTTTCCCGCAAACACCTAACCATCAACGAAATGAACCGAACAACTGCTGCACTTGCTGACTGGTTGGCTGACAGGTAAGCAGTTCGTGGACAGGTGAGCAAGTGAACAACCGAAAACCTACGAAAATTCAACACAGTGAAATTAAGCGGTTGGTTGGGTTGTGCACCAAATGTAACTGTTGCTGGCACAAATTATTGTCGTCCCTAGCCTTTTGCTACTTTTGTTCGTTGCAAGTGTTGACTGCTCGGTCACTTGAGTTTTAACACATGCACGCGCGCACACATGTTCACATGCATATCTGTGTATATATGTATGTAAATACATACATACATATGTTCACTGCTATACTTTCTAACTTTGATTGTGCGCTTTTTTAGCATTTAGTTAAAGTTCGCACTGTTTTTGTTGTTTTGCTTATAATTCTGCACAGAGTGCGGCGTGTCTGCGTTCTCTACTTACATACATATGGTATAGTATGTGATGCATTGCTAGCTACTGACGAGGCAAAAGTTCAGTTGTGCGGAGGTAATGACACTGCTGCTTGCGGCTCGCTGCTTCCTTTTCTCACTTCCTGTAATTGTAATTAAAAATATTCGTTTTTCATTTTCGTGAGAAATTAAAAAAATTGGGCGCAGAGACAAAAACGAAATAACTGTTGGATTGTAACGTTACATAGAATTTTAAGGGGCTATACCAGTGTGACGCATGAAAAATTAGGCGATTTTCGTGAATTTTTTTAAAAGAAAGTACTAGATTGAATGTTTCGACGTTCTATGGACGTAATAAAGTATATTTTTAGATATATTAAAAAAAAAAAATTTTACAAAAATATTGAAATTGAATAACGGAGTAATGTGCTGTCTGCGGAAGTGCCAAAAAAAAAAGTGCCTCAACTGCTGGCATGATTCCGGTCGATTGAGTAGCTGAAACAAAAAAATTCAAAATGTTTATTAAACTTAAATATATTTTCTATACAATGGACTACGATCTTTGAAAAATATCAAAAATTATGAAAATGGCGCCATTTTGAAAAAAAAAATCGTTTTTTTACGAAAAAAATTGTCGTTTTTTTAATGCCAAATTGACAATTTTCAGCCAATCAAAAAGATCGTAGTCTATTGTATAGCAAATTTATTCAACTATATCCAGTTTTAATTTGAAGTCGATCGGTTAATTTCTCGTTGAGTTATAATGTCAGCAAATTTGAAAAATGTCGTTTCGAGAAAAACGCGTTTAAAGTTTCACTTATATATGTTTGCACCTCTGAGCGGTCGCTATTTAGAACGCTGCCATTCAAAAACTATTTAAAATACGACCTCGCCGATTTCACAGGATATTTTTGAATATATAAGCTATCGAAAAAAGCAAAAAAAAAAAATTTTTTTTTTGAAAGTGTCACACTGGTATAGCCCCTTAAGCGCTAATATTTAATCCGTAGTTATCTAACTATTATGCTGAAAACCATGGTGAGATTTACTCATTTGAGGGGCTTAGTCTAATAAAATCACCAGATGATAATATTTATCTACATACATAGAGTTTCATATATGTATTTATATGGCCATATACATATGTATATAGCTGCGAGTAATAAAATAGTAGCGATGTAGACATTTATAAATGATCAGCGTGACGACTTGAATTGATATAGTTGTATAGATGTATTTAACTAATTCCACAGTTTCTGAGATATATTTTGCACACGCACATGTCTACCCAAGAAGCTGTACATTTGTCGGAACCGGTGCCGGATCGCTTTAGCATACAGCTGCCATACGACCTGCAAAATCAAAAAAGGGCTTATATAGAAAATTATTTGACAATGTATCGTCACCAAATTTAACATTTGATTAGGATTGTTTTTTACGATCATCGAATAAAATTTTCCGATCGGATTATTATATAGTTGATATACAACTGCCCAATAAAAATGAAGTTTCTGTATGGAAAACGTTTTTCACTTTTGTTGTTGTTTATATAGCAACCTTAAAAGGGCTGCGAGAGCTGTCTAGTAGTCTAGTCCTTCAAATAACTGACAAGTCTATTTTTATACTCTCGCAACAAAGTTGCTAAGGAGAGTATTATAGTTTTGATCATATAACGGTTGTTTGTAAGTCCTAAAACTAAAATTGTCAGACATAGAGTTATATATACCAAAGTGATCAGGGTGACGAGCAGAGTTGAAATCCGGATGTCTGTCTGTCCGTCCGTCCGTCTGACCGTCCGTCTGTCCGTCCGTCCGTGCAAGCTGTGACTTGAGTAAAAATTGAGATATCATGATGAAACTTGGTACACGTATTTCTTGGCTCCATAAGAAGGTTAAGTTCGAAGATGGGCAAAATCGGCTCACTGCCACGCCCACAAAATGGCGAAAACCGAAAACCTATAAAGTGTCATAACTAAGCCATAAATAAAGATATTAAAGTGAAATTTGGCACAAAGGATCGCATTAGGGAGGGGCATATTTGGACGCATTTTTTTTGGAAAAGTGGCCGTGGCCCCTCCCCTACTAAATTTTTTGTATATATCTCGGAAACTACTATAGCTAAGTCAACCAAACTCTATAGAGTCGTTTCGTTCAGGCATTTCCATATACAGTTCAAAAATGGAAGAAATCGCATAATAACCACGGCCACCGCCCACACAAAGGTTATGTTGAAAATCACTAAAAGTGCGTTAACCGACTAACCCAAAACGTCAGAAACACTAAATTTTACGGAAGAAATGGCAGAAGGAAGCTGCACCCAGGCTTTTTGTAAAAATTGAAAATAGGACTGGCGCCGCCTACTTATGGACCAAAAACCATATCTCAAGAGCTACTCAACCGATTTCAATGAAATTCGGTACATAATATTTTCCTAACACCCTGATGACATGTACGAAATAATGATGAAATCGGTTCACAACCACGCTTTCTTCCAATATAACGCTATTTTGAATTCCATCTGATGTCTTCTCTGTATAATATACATATATGTACATACATTAGGAACCAATGATGATAGCGGAATAAAACTTTACACAAATACGGTATTGGAAAAATATGTAAATGACGTATAATGAAATCTCGATTATCACTTTATCATGCGAGAGTATAAAATGTTCGGTGACACCCGAACTTAGCCCTTCCTTACTTGTTTTATTTAAAATACTCACAAGTCTGTAATCAGCATTTAATAGTTGTAAGGCAAATTTTTTTCTTAGCATATACTATATATTTTCTAGTCAAAATGACAGAGGATCTGACCTGTTAGAACCTTGTTACATATAATAAACCATACAACAGATTGAAAAGAGAAACGTCGGAAACTTTTCGACAACCCCTATTTAAAATAATAAATTTTTGGACAACAGAAAGTTAAAGATTATTTCATATCACATTTTATAATATCTGTATATATCTTTCAGTTTGTAGCAGTCTCTCTAATGAGTCTAATAAAACCTTACTTGAATACTTAAGAACGCACTTTCAAGATTTTGTTATACTCATACTGCTGATTAAATCGTCTTGAAAGCGTTAAGATGCGATATTATAAATGTCATAAATGAAAAGTTGTTTGTCTAGCGAAATATAATAGAACTTCACACTGCGATGTGATTAAACTGTTGATTTTCGCGCAGCCATCTAATACTTGATAGCATATTTATATATTGTACATATGTGAATTTGAAATATTTATGGTGTGCACAAGTATAGTTCAACATTCTTAGGCATTCCGCTTATTCTAAACATTTATTCATTTACATATTATACTTAAATTCTTTGTACTCATGTTCTTCTCCTTCCTCCAAATCGTGTATTTGTAGCGAAGAGAATGTTTGGAAACTTTGTGAACAAGTGAAGAAAACACGCATCGATGAACTTTCCAAGTGCTACGCGGTGTTCGTGTCAAATGAGGGGCGCACGGTGCCGCTGTGGCGTCAAAAAGCAGGACGTGGCGATGATCAGGTCGTGATATGGGTAAGTAACAAATCAAACAACAATGTGTGTAAAGTACGAAAGAAGAAAGCCGAATACATGAAAAAAGAATAAAACAAAAAAGAAAAACAACGAAGGCTGCAATGTTCAAATAAAGCGCAACACATTCTGTTGCGCACAAGTGGCACTTGTAAGCGCTTACCGCTTTTCTTGCTGCTCGCATGCTGTTACTTCGCCCTTTTGCACAGTTGCCATATTTAAACTGTTGCAAAGCTAGTGTCAAATTCTATACACATACGCCACAACACATTCATATCTAATACTCTTTCTTCGCCCTATTCTTCGCAAAAACCCAATCCTTCGATTAGGGTGTGCTAGGGCATAGTACAGAGCATACGTTGCGTATGAGTAACTTTCATACGTTTGAAAACGATTACATTTGAACTGATTTCCAATTATTGCTTTTAATTATACATTGAGCAAGGTTTATTCAATTTGCCCAGAAGGATACGTCGGAGACCCTAGCTTGGCAGATTTAGCTCTGACTGCCTGTATATATGCGAACTATTCCATCAGTAATTAATATGTTGATCCACACTATGATGACACTATAGGATATAGCTGTCATACAAACTGATAGATCAAAATCAAGTCCTTTTATGGAAAACTTAAAAAGAGACAAAGATACAATCTCCAAACAAATTGTTCAGTTGGGATCGTAGATGTCAGCTGAATTTATCGATTTCACAAAACAAACTTAATTAAAATATTATCAAATTACAATAATTCCTATAACTTTACATCCAAAACCTCAAAATGATCAATACCATTATGCACACAAATTTTTTGGTAATATGAAAGTCAGTGTTAACTTTATTCTTCGTCCTCAATCGAATCTTAAAGAAGCTATCCTAAAGTATTTGATGATTAAAAAGTGTTTTTATATAATTTGTTTGAATATCTAAATTTTTCGAACGCTCCTAAGATACATATACTCGACAATATTATGTATACTTCAGCTCATGTATATACACACATTCATGCAATGCCCTGCACGTTCCTGGGTACGTTAAACGCACGTACGTGTCTTGTCTCCGTTGCTGACGCCATCTCTGCCGTCCTTTCGACGCAGCCGAATGCGCGAACATTTGCACTTTTCACACAAATAATGCCTTTGAATTGAAAATTGATTGATGATAGAAAAGTGTTTCCTAGCGAAGATTTCAAACTCCTCACACAAACACTTCAGAATTATTTTTTGTCTTTACCATTATTAGTGAACTTGCCGAATTTTCCATTTCTGCAACTCTAAATCTTCAAATTGTAGATTTATTATACACATGCAAAAATATGTTCGAAAATTTGAACAATTAGCAGCTGAAGTTCTCCACGAGAGAATAACATACTCTCTTTAATCGGTACCGTCATTAAGTACGTACCATGTGAATATAATAATACAATAAAATTTAATATAATGAAAATTTTTAAGTTTGAGCTTGAGCTTAAGGTCTGTAACTTGAGTAAAAATTGAGACATCTTGAAGAAACTTGGTATGGTATGCGCGCTTCCTGGTCAAAAAAAGGCATGTGTTCGTAGATGGTCGTAATAGGACCACTGCCACGCCCACAAAACGCCGTTAACCGAAAACCTATTAAGTGTCATAACTAAGCACTAAATTAGGATATAAAACTCTAATTTGTCACAGGGGATCGCAGTAGCAAGAAACTGAAAATTTTGAAAATGTAATATAAATAATAAGCTTAATGTACATATCTCTGAAACTAATTACGATACAACAACCATAACAACAAAATTATAAAAACTCCAACCGACAGTATAAAAATGGGTGAAATCGGATGGTAGCCCCGCCCCATAAAACGGTGGCCATTAGATTCTACAAAGTAAGAAGCAACTAGTATGTATAACAGGATACAACATTGCACGAATAATGCCTTTGAAATATACATCTTATGACTAGGGTTACCATATCGGTCTCAGTCAAAATCAGTCCCGTTGCATATGTACCTGAGAGGCTATTATGCTCGTTACTCCTGATTAAGGAAAAAATACGCTCGCAATTTGCGTTGTGACCAGGGATAGACAACAAATACCGAACAATTATCAAGATTTCGGAAAACGACTCAACGTTCTTATTAGCTTTGAAGAATTGACGCAGCTGCTCATTAACAGATTGGGCATAAAACCGTCTGATATTTCTCGGTCCTCTTTTTTCGATTTCAAGAACGCATTCAAATTTGCCAACTGATCGATCAATTTGTTGTCGTCAATATTAACATTTTTCGAGTCTAAAAACTGAATTGTCTTAACATATGATGCAGTCGCATTTCCATGCGACGATATACATGTATGCATTATGGCGATAACATACATATGGTGTGCGTTCCAAAACTCAACCGAGTTCAACTCGCGCAGGAATTTTATGCCGAAAAAACCCCGATTCAGGAGGAAACCAGGGAATCAGTGCATTTTTCCCGAAAATCAGAGAATTTTAACGACAATCAAGGAATCAGTTCCGAAGGTCAAAATCAGGGAACTCCCTAACAAATCAGGGAATATGGTAACCCTACTTTTGACTAAACATTGTAGAAATGGAAGCAAAATGGTTCAAACCCCTGGGTACTGGGTATTTTGACCCCAGTACCAATACTTAACTTTTATTGCAAATATCGATCAATATGTGCGATATATAATTGATATTCAGGGATAATCCTTTCCTGACAATGGTTTGTCTGTATATCAAAAATGGGTTGAATCGGATCGCTTTATACTTATTATAAGGATTTTCGAACTTCTAGTGATATTACACGGCACATGTATAGAATGAATAAAATCAGGTAAAAACTCGCTCTAGACCCCATATAACTAACAAACCTTATGTAATTGAAGATACTTCCCTGTCTTAAATCCTTGCAAGTGGCAATATTATGAAATGCTCGGTTATACGCGAACCTCTATTACTTGTTTATTCATACAGTTGAACAGATTTCAGTATTGAATTGAAAGACAGAAGGTTAAAAGTTCTTATGATTTGGTTGATCTTGAAAAGATCGCCTGTTATGAAGTGTGAATTATTTACAAAAAATAATTTTTAAAGCGGAAGCAGAAACAATTGCATTTCTAATTCATATAATGTCGCCATTTGTTGTCATTGTTCACACGAAATTACCTTAATTAATTTATTTTTGCAAATGTCCAAAATTGCGTAGCTCAAAATTCCATATCTTAGAAACCCACTATGCAACAAACGTGAAAGTTATGCATAACCCTTATGAAGTTTACCTCTAACCACTACATGCTTTGAACTAACTTTTTGAACCAAAAACTGTAGTCAAATTGACTACAATCAGGACTTCTGGGAGGCCAATTATTTGCAGCTATGCAACCAGGATCAATGTTCCTTAGGTCACTGCTGAGTGATTTTTGCCTAGTGTGCTGAGGCAAAAATCCATTAAAGAGAGTGTTGCTTAACTGCTTTGAAACGCCTCCTAAAGCATCTTGCTGTCGTAGGTTTTTTTCCCAGTGTTAACCACTTATTCACAGAAGTGAAGAGATGTATATTTACCAGAGTGCAGCAGCTGAATGGTAACGACGCACAGTGAGACAACGCCGGCATAAAATACAAGGAGTCATTGTAGAGCTCTGAAATTTTGCACAGGTTATTTTTGAGACAATTGCAGTTTTTAAAAAAAAAATTAAGAAAATTCGCCCACTTTTACGCCCACCTGCCATACAGTCGAAATTTGTAAAATGCCGTATTGTCCGTAATACTTTAGGTATAACTTTCAATTTTGGTATACTTGAATGTTATATAGTTACAAACATTATTTGAAATATAAATTGAACTTTGGCCCAGTTTTAACCCCATCACCCATACTACCTCAACATAAAAAGTACCATATTTTCTAAAATATATTAAACGTTCAAATTCTATATTACTGTAATTTATATCATTTAAAATGTTTCATGCAAAAATTACAATAACACGCTCACTAATACGCCCACCTCCCATTGAAATGCAATAAAAAAAACAATATTTTTTTTTCATTCAATCAATTTTTTAACATCATCATGGTATTCTAATTTTTTCAATTTGTTTCTCATTCTAAATGAATTAATATAAGGATCTGATTATATTTGCAAATAGTGCATTATATCTTCATTCGTAGAAAAACGTGAATTTTTACGAGAATGGAATAGCCTACAGTTTCTATACTCCTTATTCATTGCTTCTTGCGCTTCTTCGGATAACATTCCTGTAGCAAAAAAAAAAGTACACGAGTACACAAAATGTACATATGTTTGAGAAAAACAAAAACTGGTTTGGCTCAGCGGATGGAAAAAATGCCCAAAAACCAACAACAACCAAAAATTATTCAATTTAAATTAAAAATTATGCAACTATCTAACGCAAAGTCAATGACCTTCAACAAAATTATCTATCAAATTAATAACGTAAATTTATGTAAACAAGAATATTTTTATTAAAACATAAATGATCTTTAAAGCATAATTCTGAATAACTAACAAAAAACAAATGTAATTTATTACTATTCTCTTGCACAATAAGAGAATAGTAAACAATTAAAAAAATAAAAGTAAAAAGTTGTAAACATGCTATTGCATGCTAACATGCGTATAGCGACAGAATGTGCGCGTTACGTACTTTTTGTAGTTTTTTTGTATGTTTAATGTGCTTTTGCAAACTTTTGCTATATGTCCTCTACTTTAAATTAAAGCTGAGATTTCAAACTTTCATTTGGTATAAGTCTGCACCTAGGGCGAGGGGCTGCTCTATATTTCCTAGGCCATTGAAAATGCAAAATATTCAATTTTTGCACCACAGTTCTGTTGTTAAGAAAAAAAAAATTGTGTTTTTTTTTTTTTAATTTATTTTTTTATTTACTCATTCTACAATAACTAAATTAATTAAAAAAATACTTGAAAGTTGCATTTATTATGCATTTTTATTTTAATAAGCTTTTGATTATTACATATTGAACTAACATATTTCAAGCGCGTTGGCATACCTCAACTTTGACTTGCTCTAGACCAAAAAGTAATGAAGTTATGAGGCTGAAATTTCAGGGAATTATTACTCATATATCTGTTAATATACTGTGAAAATTTCATCCAAATTGGACGACACGTCAAAAACCATTTTTTGCCGCGGTTACTACTGGGAGACACTGTGCGACGTTGAACCGTTTAAGTACAATTTTTCCGTTTTTAGAAGCGTAGATGGTGACCTTCTGTTTATTAAAAACTTCTTCAACTGAAACATATTTTTATCTGATAAATTTATTGACGGTAGATTTTCGTATAGAGATCATCTCGAATCAGTCTTGACATTGATCCGGTTGATATATGGAATCCCTTGACATTGTATGTATTGGTTTGAACCACATTAGAACGACCACTTCTCCCACTGTCATCAACTATAAACGTTTGGGAAAAAGGGCATAGTTGTACGTGGTGTGTAGTACGATCACCTTCTTCCAATTACAACCATAAACAGTTGGTTATTATCGATCTATACCGCTCTCCATTGACAATAACGGTGTCACTAGCTTCATTTCGGAAAGACCAATGATTCCACCAGACCAAAAACCTTACCAAACTGTCAAGTTAGGTGAAAGAAATTTTTTTTCTTGAATAATTTGCGGATTTTCTTCGCACCTTCCAAGGCAAAATCAGCAAGTTCTCCACATTTACGGAGGTCCAATGACTTTAGTTCTTAAGTGAGAACAATTTTATACGGATGCAAGCCCAAATTTTCTCAAAATCCGTTAGGTTAGAGTTTGAGGCAGTCTCAATACTTGAGAACATCTTAGAATCGACAAAATGCGGTTTTTAGCAACACTTGCCTGAACGGCGGCGATATTTTCATTACTTCGAGCGGGTCTTATTGGCATTTGAACATTATGAAAAAAAATGTGCGCTCGAAATTCTTAACAATTCGACGAATTGTGAGGAATTCTTGCAATTGGAGAACAATTATTTTGGTAATAAAATTGATTAATTTGTAAACGTTGTTCTTGCGTTTCATTTTTCGATGATGAAATTGCAATCATTACTGAATACAATGAAAAAAAATTACAGATCAAGACTTATTAAAAATGGCCGAAACGACTGTTCGAAATAATATCATCCTTCCTAATAGGGATATTAAGATAGGTCAAAATTCAGATGATTTATGGAAAGATGTTGCGGTAAATCCGCCTCTTCTTGGCACAAAATTAGTTGTATCATTTGGACTTCTTGAATTTGCCAAAAACCGACCTTTGTTTGGTTTAAAGCATACTTTAGTTTTCTACAACCATGATTCTATTGACATAATAGTAAAATAAGTGGTAATGAATGAAATAAAGAAATTCGAACTTTTTTTCTTTACTTCCAGAATAATTCGTCAAAGCATGATCTACTTTAATCGCTCTGGATGGACCCTTATGATTTTTCCCCTTTTAAAGTTTTTAATCACACAAAACTCATTACTGTTAAATAATAATATTAGCTATTATGAGGCCGTGGTGTGATACAATCCTGAAATCGACCCGAACTTTCACTTTCATATAAACATTGAATGGTTTTGACTTTAAATTCTCTTTGAAATTGCTAATAGACACCATAAAGAGATTTCTAAATTCTTAAAATTAGGACAGCAAATGCGGCCGTTTTTCACTTTTACTTTTCTCTCCAAATAAAGGTCACGTTGTATTTGTTTGAAGTACTTAATGTACTACGTATTAACTGACAAGCAACGTTCGAATTCATTAGTCAGTTGCATCCGGTGACTGTCAAACATTAAATACACAACACAAGCGCGAAATGATAGAAGACTTTATTGGCAGCGCTATTCGATGAAGGGCTGTTTAGAAAAGGCATTGCAGTTACACCGGTGACTACCACCCTGTGCTGCAGAGCAGCTGCAGTTCAGACAGAGGCTGTGACCAGGCCATCACAACCGATCGGCCTTATCAATTATGTATGAATTTACTCGGCGAACGCGTTCGCTGGTGAGATGACTGGAGAGTGATGTATGTATCTGCTTCAATTTTATTAGCGAAAAGTAGATACGACTACGTGGCCAGGGTCACACAAAGCTTCATGTATTGTTACTGTAGATGCAATTCCGTGAAAATTCGGTGGCGATTTGGTATGTTGGCTCGCAGCACGGAAAAGGGCAAATAAGAAATATGTGGCGTCGCCTAGCGCCCTTGCTTGGCTGTTCTGACTTGTTGGCTGATTGCTTATTCTGCGTGTTCTAAGCTTATCCTTGGCCGTTCACAATTCTATGGGCGCTTGGTTTGTTCGTAAATTTTTTTACGTTGAAGTAAAATCTCATGAATACACTTAACCTTTCCCGTGCATGCATTAATAAAGTCATATTGGCTAACTACGTACTCGTAAGTAGCCGCCCTCGAGTTTCTTCTTTGCCTACTTTTCGGAGCACAAAAAAAAAAATAAAAAAAAATAAAAACAGAGTAAAATAGCAAATGCACATGAAGAGCCGGACCTAAATGGAAAAGGCAATTTCAGTGGGGCCTGCAAGCGCGTAGTTAGGCTGGCTAGCAGCAATTGGAGGTTATTCGTGAATTTTGCGAATTTGTCTACTAATAAAATAAAGAAATTATGTGCTTGATGGCTGACATGCCGAGGCCAGTATAAGCTTGAAGGCGCGCCAATTTTACGGTCGGCGAGGGAAGTTTGTGGCGAATGGCGCAATGGCTCAATGAGCATCATACACACCACACCAGTAGCCGTTATTTGTTGTTATTTTAGCGTGTAAATGGCGTATAGCATGTTGAACGTGGCATGTGCACAAAATACCCGTCGGCGTTAATGTTCACAACTACAATTACAGAGCGAGCAAAAAATTCATCCAGCATTTACCTTTAAAAATCTACATTCGTGCTTATATATTTAGAAGTATATGTTTTTATAAATGTTCTTTCTTTTTATGTGAGCGTGTATATTTGCTGTTACAGTACTTCTCTTTCGTGCCAGTCTTAGGTCCCCTTGGGCTCTGTGTTTTTGTCCGCCTATTACCGCTACCAGTTGTAGCCTTGTCAAACCCCGCATCACGAATATGTAATGCAGTTTATTATTATTTTTTCGTTAGATTCTTTCTTTTCTGCATTACAACTTTTTTACAAATATATGTGAAGGCTAGTTTGAGTATACGTCTATTTAGGCACCTACATATAACTGTATTCTTACTGTTCCACGTAATATAGATATGCATTTCAAATAAATTTACAGCGTTTTGCACTAAATTTATATTTTATTTCTTCTAGGACTACCACGTCTTCTTTATGCACAATCCATCGCCAAATCGCTGCTTGGTGTTTGACTTGGACACGACACTACCTTTTCCTACATATTTTCACAAGTACGTAACAGAAACGTTTCGCTCGGATCTTGCGCTGAGACCGGAACATCACAGGTGAGTAGTTATGCGGTTTAGATCGTAGAATAGATGGCATTAAGAAAATGTTTGTACTAAATTTCCCGTGGTTTGTGGGATGTCAAATTGCTTCGAAAAATGGACGTTATAAGCAGCGCGGGAACCGCGAAGAAAAACACGAAACCTCCATCCAACAATTGTTGCAGAAAAAATCTACGAAATTACGTCATATACGCGTATCTTCTGATGAATTTAATAGATAATTAATGCCCTTTAGTCATTAAAAAAAGCATTTTAAATGATGAAGCTAGAAGTATGTGCTATTGTCTTCTATATTTGGAAAAACATATTCAGATCTCCATATTCGGTTAAAAAACTTAGGAATCGATTTATATGGGAAGGTATCTCTGGATGTGAGTGAATTTCGTCAATAATTCTCTACGCTATCCAGGAATTGGACAGTTACAGAACTTATAAATCAAAAAAGTTCAGAAATAAATGAGTGTACCAATAAATCCGCAAGAATATCGAGCAAATGACCAAAATTTTACTACACAAACAATAAAAGATACACTGAAAAACATTAGACTTATTAAGTAGGCCTCACTTGAGCTGGTGCTCACTTTTGGATATCCTCGAGATAGTTATAAAATCCACAAATAGAAGCCCCAGTATTTGCTTATGTATGTATGTTGTCTTATGTATATCGAAGAAAAATATTGATTTCTTGAAACAATTAGCTAGTTTGCAAATTTCATTTATATCGTCTTATTGGGTTGATAGAATTGAAAAATTGTGCATTCCGCATTAACTTATTGAAATATTTAATATAGTATATCATCTGATAACATTTGCATCATTATCATTTTATTTGCAGGTACTTCAGAGTCATACCCGCAGAAACATATCTAAGTGAATTTTCATCCGACCGCCGCCACATGCGAAGGCCAGATGGCAGTTGGATAAAGCCACCGCCGTCATACCCGCCCATACAGTCAAACAGTAAGGCATTTCAGGCATTTATTTTTCATTTACGATTCGATTATAATGTTATTGGGTTTGAATTTCATTTCATATATTTTTATCATCATCTCTCTACCTCCAGGCAATGCGCATAGTTTGGGTGACTTTATCTGCATGAATGCGGGCAAAGGACCCGGCACCGTCTACAGCCTCTCGGAATTCGTGCAAACCTTCTACAAGGCGCCGAATGTGGTGGCGCAGCAGAACAACAAATAATATCAACATTGCTGAACAGCTATCAATGAAGTGCCAGTCAAGTTAACGAGCCGACAGTAGCGCCAAAACGCCGCATGTGCACTTGCAGTAGAAAATGAGAAAACGAAAGAGTTGCAACTGGACCAGTTGTTTACGCTTAGGTGAATTATTTAATAGCAATAGGGAGTGCATTGAGGGTCGGCAACGTTTTGCAGGCAGTGATGCGATGTCGTGAGTGTCAACGTAAAGATCAAATAAATAACAATAACAGCAGCAGCAGCAGCACATGCCAATAAGTAGGGGAGCAGAATTGAGGACAACATGAATAAGTTATAGCAGGTTTCAGAAGCCAATGCAGCGACCATCAAGCAAACCATATTATCGTCAGTAAAAGTTGCCTTCTATGCCGCAGTCAAATTGCTTGCTTACACTCGGCGCAGGAGTGCCATGCAGGCTATCAATGAACAGCTGAAAATGTCACTTAATTTGCATACAACACAAAATCACCTTTAGCTTTAGCCAGGCACAGCTGCTAAGCTTTAACGACTGCAAGATTCTCCAACAAGCGCCGATTTGGCCTTTCGGTTCATTCCGATTGACGATACTTCTATTATGCGCAGAACTACATGAGCAGTCCTACCGCCTGCACCTCGCAACTCGTGGCTAGAATGCTTTGCCAGCATTCAGTAAAAAATACTTTCCAAGTATGCGCTATGCCGAGGAATATTTTCAACTTTTATGCATGGCATTCTATTTGCTGCCGTTTTTGTTGGCTGCTCATATTTATAACCAAGCATCCTTGCCGACATTGGCGCTAGCATACCAAGTAGAATTTGATGGATTCATTGGCTTTAATGGCCGCTGT
This sequence comes from Bactrocera tryoni, assembly GCF_016617805.1. Taxonomy (NCBI): domain Eukaryota; kingdom Metazoa; phylum Arthropoda; class Insecta; order Diptera; family Tephritidae; genus Bactrocera; species Bactrocera tryoni. The sequence continues at coordinate 35,603,713 of NC_052501.1, forward strand.
TGATGGCTTCATGCTTGATTGAATAATCGACTGTTGACCGACGGATGGTTGCGGGCACCCGATGCATCGGCATCAACAACAACATTAGCTAGACGTCTGCCGAAATCTCTTATAAGTTGCTGCTATTGGCATGTGTCGACGTTTGTGGCGCATTGGGAGAAAGGGTATAAATATTCAGTGGGGTATATGCATTTCGTGGCATAATGATGGCGGAAGGCAATAGATAAGAATGGAAAGAACTTTGTAATCAAAGATAACACAACATAAACTATTAAATATTAAATTAATGTTTAAATCAGCAAACAGATAGAAAATATATTAACTAATATATAGTTAGTAATAAATACATGAACTATTACATTTACAATAAATATCTGCTTATATAACTAAAAAAGACGTAACAATATCGTAATTATAATGATAACGTATTTTTGTATTCAGATACATGCTTAGAAGCAAACAAAATATAAAACAATACAATTAACTGAGGAAAAAAACATACTAAGGTTTATAATTCAGCGATAGAAATTCGAAGAAAATCCAAAAAAAAAAATATTTTATATATTATTATAATATTAGCCAGTCAACATGCAAAATGCATTCGGCAAATTTTGATCCAGTTTATTATAACCTAATCCAAATTTTTAAAGTCGCACTAATTAATTGGTGCAACGACTCTGTTATTTCTGAGGCACTCTTAATTCATAGCTACAGCAAACAAACCGAAAATGTTTTCTGAGTTGGTGTGTCGTGTGCCTGAGTTGGTGATTTTGCGCAGGCACAGTACCATTAATAGTCTTTTGAAAAAATTTACACTCGAGTTCATAATTTCACATTTGAGATATGGAGACACATAAGTTGCAAAAGAAATATATATTCATTTATTCAGATTTTGATGAAAGAATTTCAATTGCGAAAAGAAAGTTGAGCCTCAATTTCAAAAGTCAGACTTTAATTTGAAAACCTTAATATATAACTCAAACGGCAGCGGCAATATATTAAATTTGCTCGACTTTAGCTTTTGTATTTATGGAAGACTTTGAAATATTACTTACACCTATGTTATCGAAAAATTTGTTTCATATTTTTAGCACATGTCTAAGGTACTAAATATGATTACCGGTTCCGGTTCCGAATAAATTGTTTAGAATACCTTAAATTCATTTCGATTTATCTAAGTCGATTTAAGTCGTTTTAAAATATGGGCATAATAATTAATTATCGATATACATGTATGTACATAAGTATGTGGTATCGTATTTTTTAAAAAACTTTGATATTTTAATTCAAATACCACTGTTTTAATAACAAAAAAAAAAAAAAAAACAATTATTAAACTAATAATTAATTAATAATAATTAAATTAAAGGAAAAGAAATTACAATTTAAATTGCCTTGTGATGAGTCTTCTAAAAAAAGTTAAGTTTCGCAAATCAATTGCCCTTGGAAGTTACACTAGTAAATAAGTTTGTATTCTACATAAAATTAATTATATCAATTAGTACATGAAATTATCTAAATTATTTTTGTCATCAATTATACTCCAATATATACATAGTAATATTTTTGAAACGATTTTTAAATGTGTACATTTTTATACTCAACTAAATTAGAGATATGAACATAATGTTTTATATATTAGTAGTCCAATCTATCCGCACCAGCCAATAATAAACGACTTCACATTACCAAACATTTGTTTGAAAGTGCTTAACAAGGCAGTGCATCGAAGTGATCGCAAATAAAATTTTTTCAAATTTATAAAACATCTCACAGGAGTAAATTACAAATCTCTGCTATCTTCGAGGCTAATGCTAATGTAAACGCATTAAATTTAGGTAAACTTTATATTTACTAAGCTCTAAGCGTTTTTTACATTTTTAATAAAAATTACTCCAGCCTAACTAGTTTCTTCCAGTTAACGATATACTTCTTCTCAGCACGCAGAATTAAGAACCAAAAATTTTTAACGAAAACCTATCTATTGATATGTTAATCTACGAAGAGAGTTATCTAATAAGAAGTTCTCTTGTACCACTTAAGTTGTGTTATGGAAATAGTAATTATTTCAGCACGCGGTTTTACACGAGGACTGGAAATAAAGTTACAATATAGTTTTACATAACGGCCTTCATGTAAACACGACAACATTAGTCTTCTCGTGCTTGTTTATTCTCATTATTGTGTTCATAACTTATGTAACAAAAACATTACAGTTTAGAGATTTTCTTTGGTACTTGTAAACTGATGGAAATCTTTTTCACTTCTAATGGAAAAAATATTGAAATAGCACGCAGTAGCAGCAACGGTCCCACCCTGTATTTAAGTTTAGCCGAAATTCCATTTCAGTACGAGTAGCCTTATGAACTGTTTAAAAAGCAATGTTGCCAAAATGTTAAAAAAAATGTTTTTTTTTCGATAAAAAATAAAAATGGCCCAAAAACACAAGTTAACATTATTTCTACTACTAATTACTTACATATACTACGACTACTATTTATTATTATCGTACTATTTTTATGAATGCAATATATTGAGATAATGCATTTTAGTGCAACTTAAAATAAGCGAACTTTTCATTACAATTTATAAAATATGTGCAATAAAGGCAAATGCAGAAATCTAAGCATAAATGAAATGAAAAGCACTAAACTTTTCATATTAAATTATATATATATATATATATTGAATATGTCTAAACTTTAGAAAATAAATGTAAAAGATAAACCGAAACTGAAAACATAGGCGATAAAGGTAAGAATACACAAATAACTGTGTTTGCTTAACCATGGAAAAGCGGAGCAAACTTATTATATACATACATGCAAATATACATATGTTAAAAAAATATTTTCACTGTGCAAGTCTTAAAGTTAAACCATAATTTTTAAAACACAACAACAAAAATATATTATATACATGCTAAATATTATAAGCGCAAAGTATTTAAACTCATCTACTATATACTTATACTATTCGTAATTTAAGCGGTTGGTGAATTTATCAATTCAATTTAAACTCAATTGAAAGCAGCTATAAATATTTATAGTATACACACGTGGTAGTTAATGCATAAAAAGCTATTACAATGATGATATTTATACAAAAATTTAACGGTAATACTAAATCTTTATCTCGATGGTGTTTCTCGTAAACTTTTGACTCTCTATACCCACACAGACACACACCATTAGGTTATACTTACCACACTTATACGTTAAAATTGTAACTCACATCGACACCCATAACAAGAACACCCACACCCCCAACCACAAATGCTGTAAATTCTAAGCCATTCACATAAATTGCTGTCTTAATCCAGATACTCAAAGTTTTGTATTTTTGAACTCTTTCGCAACTCTTTAACCATATGCTATAACAAAAATTAAAACGTAAAAATAATTAAAATAACAAGCTTGACTTTAAAAACATACAATTTATGCATATTATATATACAAAATACTATTTAACAAACAAATAGTCAAGTGAAAAATATATGTATTCCAAGTTAAAAGTGAAAATTCCTTGAAAGATTGTATATAGCAGAGAAAGGACATATTTGACAGTGTTTTATATATTATTTCTAAATAATAGTAATTTTTACCACAAAACAAGGTGCTCGACGTGCATAAACACAAAATTATGGCAAAACTCGCAGGAAATAGAGATTATGACAGTGCGCTCGATACAAAAATAATTTAGTTCGTGGGGTCATGAACGAAATTAAGTTTGTTAGGTGTGGCGGGCATAACTTAAGGGCTGGCAATTATGTCTTTGGTTGTTTAGGCATTTGATGATGCCACCTTGCAAAAAATCACGAATGATTACAACACTCGCTTTAGCAAAGCTGATGTGTCGATACGTCTTATTCAGGTGCCATATTAAAGTCGCATTGCCTTTTAATTTCAATTCACTTGCATTATATGCTCGCTAAATGATACTTCCGAGCAGAAAGAAACCTTTTACACAGAAAACATATATATGTATATATTCCTTATAGACTACCGAAAGGCATAGTTGTTTGAAAAATATTTTAAAATTCTATAATAATTCTATAAATAGAATAAAAGTTGGGTTTCCAAGATCCGAGATAAAAAATTAAATTTTGAATTCTTTTATTACAGGAAAATTTCAAATTTTATTTTGAATTTATTAGTAAAAATTAAACACTTAATTTATAATAGCCAAAACAGAATTCAGAACTAATAAAATATAGTTAATCAGAATATGTAAGTTTGCTCTAGAGAGTTAATTTATGGCTCTCTACTAAGCTTTAGTTCAAAATGGTGGAACACGAAGTAAGCGAACACGAAAAAATGTTAATTCTAACAGAGTTTTTTTTAATTCTTAGTTATATGATTGGAATTACATTTTTTTAAATTTATCGATGAGGAATTTGAAGTTAAAAATTAAAAATAAAATTTTAATTCGGATTTTTTTTTTAAACCCGTATTTTATCTAGTTTCTTTTCTATACATCACTTAGGCTTAAAAATTTAAAACTTATTTTTAATTAAGTTTTTCGACATTATAAAATACAAAAAAAATTTCAATTCAATTATTTTTTAATGAGTTATTTGCAACCCTCCTATAATGCGGAAGTATTAATAATATATCGCTTAATTACATATATTTTAAAAATTTGAAAAAAAAAATTGCAATAAACAAATAATAATGCTTGGTAAAGTATTACTAAAAAGTCACCAAAATAATCAGCAAACTAATATAAGAATGTATACTCGTTTAAGGTATTTATTCGAAGCCGAATACGCAAATGACAATGCCACTTTGAAGCATTAATTAAGAATTGTTTAAATACTCTAAGGTCAAAGCATTTAAACGGTGTTGAATTATGCAGTCGAAAAGCTTTGACGCCACTCCGCATTGACGCTTTGCACCTTGTAATGCTTTTAAAACGGAACCTTTTGAACTTTCGTTCCACAAAAATTACGGGTAAACACAATTTAAATATTTTAACAATTAATTAAAATGGATTTTGAACACATTTCACTTACTTTAAATGATTATACTTAGTTTTTGGAATATATCATATGTAATTTAGTTTATTTTATATACATATATGTAAGTAGACATTTTGTATTTAAACCTATGAATTATTATACAAAACACAAATAGGATCGATGTGAACATTAATGACACATAAAATAAATATATTAAACAATATAATTGCTTAAAAGAGAACGAGTATGTATTGTTGGTAAACAATATAATGTAGTTAGGCGAATATTTTATAAAACAAAGAAGTTATACAATGTAGCAAGAACAAGAACAATGAAATTACACATGCAAATCAAATTAGGAATTACAATAGTGCAAATAACGGTGCAGAAAATTAAGCGAATGCCATGTAAAGTAGCTAAAGAGTAAAAGTACTCAAACGTGCGAAGTCTCTAAATTTCATGTATACATACACACCCGCTTACTCACACAGTCACAAAACAAAGTTAAAATAAACAAAAATAATGACAGCAATAAATATTCGAATACAAGTAAATATGCAAAAATATAAATGGTAAAGGCAACAAAAATAACAATTGCGCTCTAACTGTAAAAGGCAAGCTGCGATCAGCAGGCAAAACAAACTGATGAATGAACATTAAAATCACATCATCAAAAGTTCCACAAACCAAATTGGACTAACCAAGTTGGCTTTTTATTGCTAAATGTTATTGTTGTTATTAGCAAAAACTCAAATTTATTTCATTTTTGAACTTATGTTCTCTTTATTATAGCCGCTAAGGTTAACTGTTGATAATATCAATTAATATTTATTCTGTTAGTTGCGTTTTGACTTCACCCAGTAATTGGCTTTTGTGGAATTCAGCGATCAAAATGAAAACAACCTGCATACACCTATGGCTCTAAAAGAACTCACTGAAATTTGAAAAAGTTTAAAATCAATTAGTTAGTTACTTTTTGGTATATGAAATGAAGTTACTTTAAATAAATCTGGGAAAGAAGCGGCTGTAACTTCAATATTTAAACTAAGTATGTGCAACTTCCTGTTATCAAAAATGAGAAGGAAGTAACTTTGTTCGACGGTCGTAACCTAAAACAGACATTCCTTAGAAATAATCATACTTATATCCATGACTTTTCGTTCTAATCAATGCAATTTCGATTTACAATTCTAGTTTAAATGCTATATAGTTCAGTTGTTTAATTGAGTGGAGCGCAACAGACGTAGTTTTTATACCGCGAAAAGGTTTACTGAATTTGCCACGATGTTTGTAACTCTAAAAGGAAACGTCGACCTTGTAAAGTATATACTTGTACATTATGATGAATTGAGTTTAATTAGTTGTGTTCTTGTGTGTGTTATATCCCGAATTACTCCCTCAGTTTGTTTGCCTACGTCCTTTTTACATCAAGAAGCCTCTGTTGGAACCGCCGTTTGCGGTCAAATATAGCATATCGTGGTCACACACACTGATCGGTCTAACTCATGTCCTTGTGTAGAAAAGTTTTTATTGTTCAGATCGGACCAACATGGCATATAGCTGTCGTTTAAACTGACCGATCAAACTCAAGAAAAAGGTCTTTAATAATTTTTGAAATATAAAAGAAGTTAATGTTTTCTTTTCTTTTCTTTAAAACTAAATTACTTTTGCTGTCGAGAACTATGAAATTACCAACCAAGAATATTGAGAAATAATCGGGGAAACAGGCACGACACTTAATGACATCGGAACGGATTTTGAATCGAAGCTTTGTTGTATTTTATCAATAACTTTAAATAATTATCCTGATTACGGCTTGCAACTGCACTCAGTTAAATAGAAGTTAAAGTAATTAAAGTTCAGATCAATTAAACCCTCTTTTGGTATTAAGAACTTCAACTATTTTCATCTGAAGTTTCATTGGTATTGCCAGAAATTAGAAAGTGAATATTTGACAGATAATTAAACAACTGAAAATTTTTAAACGAAAAATCAAAACAATACGATTAATAGTAGTGGATAGTACACAAATGACTGAATAGAAACGCTTCAAAAATTTTACTCAAAATGAAAATAATTTGTATCGATTCTTTGTCCTTTATTTTTTTTTCCAAATTGTTGCATGCCTTTTCCAGTTTCGGGATTTGTCTCCACAAGCTCAACAAGTTGTTCACATTTCTATGTTTTGGTGCTAGATAAGTTAAATTAAATAAACCATTAAAATAGTTTTGAAAATATATCGTTACCTAAAATGCAAAACAACGTATCATCAAAAAAATTGAAATTAAGTTTCTTATTGATTATGATGCACTAAACCATATTACAAAATTTTCAGTTTCTGCCATCAGATATATGTATATGTACATACTATATCATCAAGTTGCAAGCAAATTTAATTTATTTTGTATAAGAAGACTTTCTGTTTTATACCGTCTTTTTCTTCTCATGAAAACTTTTGAGGAATGATGTTACGTTATTTTGCATTTTAGATAACGATATATATATATTAGTTTAATTACCCATTGCATTTTCCATTTTCTATTAATATTTTTCGTAAATAAACGTATGCTTTTTGGCAGTTGTAGTTTTTTGATATTCTAGTCAACCACACTGACACATAGTTGAAACCCGTAATACTCCATAAAAGTAAAAGTTTGACAACAAAACCGTAATGGGACTTAAAACTTAAAATAGCCAAAGATGAGCCGATTTTAATAAAAATGTCGGCAACAATAACGACATAAATACAATTTCAATATAGCATTTATACTTCAAAGAAAAAACATGTGTTTAATAATATAACAGCAGTGCTTAATTTAAAAAATATATAAGTATATACTGAAACATAAGCGAACACAATAAAATAGAAAACGAAAGTCACACAGATACTCGAATGTTTACGTTGTGAAATGGTTTCAAGCGCGTTAGTACTATTTTCGAAAGGCATTTATTTTTATGCAAAAGAATCGTACGTAAGCTCTATACACATGTATGTATATACACGTATGTACATATGTATAAATTAGTTTAAACAATTTTTTCAAAATATTACAAATAATAATAAAATATGGTATATAAACAATATAAAACATCAATTAAGGCAATGCAAAGTGGATGAAACAGAACAAAATGCAGCCAGAAGCTAATAAAACTGATGCAATTAATTTAGAATAAAAAAATACTTAAAGGCAACACCTTCAAGTATCCTTATGCAGCATTCACACGCAGGTTAAGGCAGCAAAGCTGCATAAATACAACAACACAACTATTTAAAATAATCATATAATCTACTGAACGAAACCAAATCACTTGCGAATAAGAGTTGGAAGCAGCAAACTTAAAACCTACCCACATATACATACATACATATACACATACGGATGTAACAGAAGTAGCGGCATGGCACCCGAAACATTCGCATAAAACTCCGACGAAACCCAGTCTGAAAAGTGAAGTTATAAATGTGGGCATACATACCCATACATATATACAATACTGTTCTACTTACACTCACATACATGCATATGTGTATGCATATTGTCTGTAATATGCAACAACAACGCACATAAATAAGCTAAACACAATATTAATAACTAAATATTAAATAAGTATTTTTTCCACAATTTGTTACGCTTTCCCTCAAACTGCATAAATCGAAATAAATTTATTAAAAATTATAAAATATATGAAAACGGCCTGGCGTTCTTATTTCTGTGGCTTATAACCTCAAAAGAAAATAAAAATCTCACATCTACTTTCCATTGTTATTAAAGATTTGTATACCCTGAACACTCAAAAGGAAACTTCTGATACCTTGTAAAGTATATACATACATACATAGATAAATAACACTGTGGAACATTTTTGGGATTATTGTCTGGGGGGTGAGAAATTCCAAGTCAGGGTGATGGTACTACGCCAGTATAGTAAAACCCTCACATGGTTTGGCGTTCGTATGTGTCAGTTTTTTTTATGACCTTTTAAATTTTTTCCTTATCTTGATGTTTTTTCGCTTAGTTGTAACATTTTGGCAAAAACGTAGTTTAACATAACTCGCGAACCACTATTATCTATTTCTCCAATCCATTAGACGGTTGTAGCAGATTTTACACTATATTTGGTACCCAATTTTCGTTCACTATAACATAAGAAAAAACAAACAACAAAAATAAAAGTTGTCCATACAAAGATGATGACCAAGTATCCTCTGGGTAGCCTAAGAACATCCGTTCGAAGGCGAGCTAATGTGAGAAGGCGAAACATCCCCTACATAGGGTTGTGCGCTGAGTTTGGGACCCGCCACGTAAAAAAACACCCCCAATGAAAGGAAGCAATAAGCCTCGGATGAGAGACCCCCCTTTTGATGACGACCATGGCAAACGAAATAAGGACTACGATTTGAGGGCATGCACCTGGAATGTCCGGACCCTTAAGGTGCCGCTGCCCAGCTGGTTGATGTCCTCGCGAAAATAAAAAAAAACAAATGTACATATACATTAAGTATTTTACAAAAATAATAAATGCCAGCTTCATCAAAGCAAGGCTTGTAAAACTCCTGGTTTATTATGGTCATTGTAGAGGTATGTAGGTTTATAAAATTATTGTGCTACGCTTCTAGTATTTTGAATAACTCCTTATTAGTATATAACTTTAGATCAATATAAGTATATACATATGTACATATCTCCAGGACTCATGTAACGCTAATGCGACTTTAAACTTTTTGTCATTCCGTGCTCCTATTGGAAAATCTTTGAAGTACAAATATGAAGTACTGAGATTTGTTTTCCAGGGTGGTAGGTTTGCTACTTCCGCTATCGTGGTGGGTATTTCGAAAACCAGTCCATAAACAGATTTATAAGAATTACGCCATTTTATACAAATATTCTTAATTTTCATAAAATGTAGTAGGAAAGCATTAACAATTCTAAATCACGATAAAAGAATTACGCAAGGAATTTAGGCATCAAAATTTAAACTGTAACGTATTTCAGAACAACCCTCAATAGTTACAGCACTAGGAGATTTATAAATACGCACATACATACATGTGTGTATACAAAGAGACTGCAACTTTGTTGTAGCACGAAGGGCATCAAAAATGGAAACATCATAATGATTATTGTAATTAATGATCTTAAGAGAGCTTCGCCCATTTAAGAGTGAACACCCTCTTAAGAGCATTTGGGACATAGGCGATTAGATAAATAGAGAAGAAGAAGAGCAGGTGTGAGAGTAAGTAGCTTGCTAAATACTAAGCATTACTGTACTGTCGTTGACATTAAACGAGTCGGTAGGCTCACGGGAGTGACAGGCAGAGTTGGGAGTACTGTGCTGGCAAGGTGCAGTCTCAAAATGTGCCTTTGCTTATATTGAGAAAAGAGGAGTAATAATTTCAAGGTTGTTGGCTGGGAATAACAGCACTTAGTGAATTAATTATTTGTAGATTTTTTGGGAATCCGTTAATTATATACAATTAAAAAAATACATTGCACTTGTCTTGAAATGTTACAATGATCCCTCAGTAAAGTGCAGTTATAAACAATATTTTTTGGTACTTAATCTCAATAATGTCAAAAGTATTTATTTATATTTATATTTTTCATAATTTTTATGAAAATGCGGATTTTTAAAATCGCTGCAAATGTTAAGAGCTTAAAAACATAGCTTCCTTAGATTTTCATCACTGGCGAAGAAATGGTAACTAGTTATCAAAACTAAAAATATTGTACCCCAAGCCTTAATCTAAACTGGATCCTGAAAGCTTAAGCATAACTTTGTCTATGTTAGCGGAAATATTTTAAGATCAAAATTAGCATTCTACTAATTTATACCAAATCTATCTCTCTTTTACGCTCGCTACCATACAACGACGTTGTTGCTTTTTCTGTGGCTGAGCGCCCGAAGCAGCGCCGTTGCAATATACTCCATTCGGCTAAGTGCTCTCCCGCCTATACAAAAGTTGACTCATGTTTTGGTCGGATGTCATTTGTGAAGTAGCGCTCGGTCGTCGTGGTTGTTTGTATCTACCAGATACTTGTACATTCGGTGTTCATTTTTTTTAGAGGTCTCAAATTGAATATATTTTCAAAGTTTTTGCACATAAAGGAGCACATATTTTGTGAATTTTCGCAGAAGTATTGAACAAAAAGAAAAGTACAACTTCCTGCAACGTCGAAGAGTCGTTCGAAAAGAAAGCATACAAAACCAATTGAATAGCACAACAAAAGTAATTAAAAGTTATTTTGTCAAAAGTTTGCATACAGTTTATTTGGTGATTATTTCGTAATCCGCACAAAGTCGTTTCCACCAGCAAAACCAGTGTGTGAGCGTCAGCATAAAAATCTCGTCAAAAGCTATGTACAACAATTGAAAAGCAAAACAAAAGCAACGGAGAATCAACTGCGGTCAGCTGAGACTCATACTCCATATATTCGTGCAACCAATTCCAACGCATCTAAACGAAACTCAAAAAGTAACGTGCATAAAAGCACAACAAGAAGTTTCATAAAATTTGATAGAAATATTAAAAATTTCGAAATTTGTGTTTTGCTGAATTTCCAAATTTTCTCTTTACGAACAAATCGTGCGTATGTTAATTCGGTTACCAATTGTTTAAAATCGGTAGTTCGTTCCAACAAAAACTGTTAATATTTTGTCTGATTTACACAAAATTGGCTGAGAAGGCCCAAGTGAAAGTGTCAAGTGAATCGAATTGGATTTTGTAGTCTGACACACAACGTCAACGAAAGCGCTGCAAAGCAACAGAAAAATTATCAAATCAAAAACAAATGGTGGCGTGATTTTACAAAGTTTTACCAAAAACGAATTTTAAGCAAAAAGCCAAAAAGCGCAGCAAAGCCTTTCGCATTGTGAAAAGTTAATAAAACGTACGGAAATATCAAATAAAACGATTGCAACCGCAAAACGCCCGATTTTTGCCCCTTCAAAAACGAGTGCAGCTTTATTACAATTCAAAATAAAACTACAATAAATACAACAAAATGAGCGCCTACAGAGAGATGTCCAAACTGGAGAATAGTCGGTAGGTGTCAATCACTATAACAAATTGGAAATATATCTGTGGGCATGTTTTTCTCTAAAAGTTTGCACATCTCTGATTTGCTGACTTGATACCCCTGTAATTATCAATCCCTGTACTCGTGGTAGGGTCATCATCACTGGTGACAACTGAAAAACCACAACAAACGCGTTTGTTAAATCAGAAGATGTCAGTGAAAACGAAAGGCGCGCTGCATTTATCAAAGTTAGGCGCTTAAGGTTAGCGGGATACATATGCACACACACACACGAATGTTTGTGCGGGTGCTGGCCAGTGGGAACTGCGATATTTATTTATCTCCCACCTCTCAGATTTATTAACGGCTGTCTATCTGTATGTATGTATGTATGTATGTAACTTAAACGCTCTCATTTGTGTTAAGTCTCTTTAGCAAACCTTGCCGTCATACATACACACAAATGTATCTCACAAAAGTGTTGAATGAACATGATGTCGATGCGTGTTGCCGTCACCATTCCTCAATAAAATACACGCTCTTCACATAAATGATATACATACACGTATCTACATATGTATATACGTACACATATAGCAGTTAGATACCACGCCACGTTGTGACGTACGTAGCATATGAGTACGGAATGATTTATCGTATGAGGCGGTAATGTGCCAAAGTGCCCAATGCCGGAGAGCTCATTGTACTGAATTCATTGAGTACAGTATCCCCAGCTTAATTGACCCCCGGCCATTTGATTTTCCCGCTTATTCGAACTACCTGATTGGCCAAAACTACATATATATACAAAATACGGGTAAATTTTTCCGCATAGTTGAACCCGTTTAATTTAGATTGAACAATAAACAAAAAACATTAGACTTTTTCAATTAATATTTCAAAAATATTGGCAAGGATCTCTTAATATTCGAAAGCAAGTACTGCACATATACAATTGTATGAACAAGTTTGTTCCTTAAGTTTTATTTTTATAAGCATGATCTCTAAATATACTATATCTTGTTTTTCTACATCATATCTTTTACGCTAAAAGTTAAAAATTATTATTTAAATATCATTACTAAAAAATGGATGTGCAATTAACGTATCACGTAGTATCAGTTAATTGATTCCCCAGTTTATTGAACGAAAACTTGTGCAATTATCCGCGCTATACTGTAAATGTATATGAATATATGTTTGTGTAAATGTATTTGTTCTGCCTAAACTGATTCTCCAATTAACTATTGTATTCAAAGAATAAATGAGAACTTTTTGTCGCTCATATGGGCTTGTACCAACACGTATACAGTGTTCATTTAATCACGCTTTCACGTGAAGACAGATTTTAAGGACAATATAGTTTATCCAATTCATTAGAAATGATATTTTACGAAAGGCAATTTAAAATTTTATAAATGACTTTCCGCTACTTTTGCTTCTACAAATTGGTATCCATTACTTTAAGTGCACATTATTTTCGTTCAGAAAACAAACCCTAAACTAATTTTTATATTTTAATTTAATTCCAACCTTTACTTGTGCGATAACATTTAATTTTAGTTTTCTGATTTTAAGTATAGATTACCGCACATATTCTTTGGAGAAAAATATGTTGAATATGTTGGTGTTCTTATTTGTTTATGTAATTTATTTCAAGTTTTAGGAACTTAAGCAAGAAAATATGTTTAAGATTAGCTTTACTGCGGTTTAATGCTAATTGATAACAGTTAATTCAGTCAGTCAGTTTTTATTCGAATTTATATAGCTACTATATTTTAATAAATTTTCCCATTCTTGCTTCACTATACAACAATGATCCAATACATTACACGTATATGAATCTGCTAGTCTAACAAATCTAAAATTTTTGTGCTGGTATGCATTTGATGTCTGTGAAATAGAAAAACTTCGTGAGTGTTGAATAATGTGCCTAAAAGAGATACGCTTCGAAATCATATGAGCAGCAAGAAGAAGAAAACGCAAACGAAAACAGCTGATTTCTAAGTTTTATTCGTGTTTAGTTTGTTATGGCTACTCATGTTTGATTTTAAAAGTTTTCATATTTTTTTTTGTGGGAATCAATATTTTTTGCAGCTTACTTTATTTAGCTACTTTTTTAAGTACTGTTTGTTTTCTGATTTCTGTTGGACTACTAGTGCATGTAGGTTGCTTTAATATACATACGTACACACACCTGTTATGCAAATATACTCCATATTGGAAATTATTTGGCATTCTCATTCAAAAGTGCTTTTTGAAAATTTTGTGTATTCGATTTTTTCTTCGCTGTTGCCGACTGCGTGCTTTTAAACATTTCACTTTCACTTTGCCGCTATTTCTGCATAAGTATGTATATAGTTCTAAATTTGTACTGAATCAAACAGTGCCTCAATGCCTGCGCTTGTATGCTTATGTCACTTCATATTGTAGAGTCTAAATTAAATTTAGATTATCATTCCACCCGGAAAATGCAATGGCAAGCTTTACGAGTCATCCATCTATCATAGTAATCGATATAGAGCGGTGATTTACATTTACTATCAGTAAAAGCTTTAAGATAGGCGTTAGTCGGCGCCAACTTCACATTACTCATGAAAACAATGAATCATTTCAATTAAAATACTACATTTAAATATTTATCAATATAAATGGTTATTTGATTATGTTGACAACTAGGCAGAAACTAAATTTGTGACACAGAATTCATAAGTTCATACGAATAAACCCAAGGTCGTGCGTGAACTTGCACTCGAATATATGGGAGTATACGTATTTTATATTCACGTATATTTGTACCTTGAGCACACACACGCCTGCATTTTCTACAGCCACGAATTCGTACACAAGCGTTCCAAATAAAAACTACTTACATTACCTACATTTATTTTCTTTTACGTACACCTTTGTTATGGCCGATTTCGTAGTGCGTGAAGAAAAATGAATGGACAAAAAAGCTTGGTGCGACTTCGTAACAACAGCATTAAAATTACAACAGCAAATAAAGCAATCGTGTTGCTGTATGTCTGCCTGTCTGTGAGAAATTGCCCAACTTCGCAAATATTAACCTAACAAACTGATTTTTTCGATTTTCGTAGACGCTTTTGGCGGCTTTGTTGCCTTCAGCAGGCGAGTTTTTAAACTTCATTAATGTCAATGTAATAACATTTTGTTTAGTGCAAAAAAAGGGTATATGCATATGTATTTTGTGGAATGTTAAATATAAGCTATACTAAATATGTTAATTAAGACTTAGAATGCAGAGAACTATAATTGAATTCAAATACTGTACTGCTAAATTGTCAAGATAGATATTTAAGTAGAGTTAATGATTGTTAAGTAGCATGCCAATTTATTGGCATTAAGTTTTTATCGTTTACTAACGAAATAGTGTAGAGTACAACCTAATTATCGGCTTCCGCTACTAATAAAGCCTTTTAAAATAAACTCCTATTAGTGGTAATGCGTTCCATAAACCACTGCCGATCCAAAAAGTCGGGTTGTTATTCCTGTAGGGGCAAAAAAATATGCTGAAGTAATTCGGAGTAATGTTGTCGGGTTGACAGTTCTTGGTCGGATAAAAATCTGGGGCTGTTCCAGTTACGTAGATCCGACTAACGTGGTAACGACTCGATTACTTTTATTAACAGACAACATATCGTTTCATCTTGGTACTAACTTAACTAGTAAATGTAATTATTATTATAAATAATGCAATATAAATATATATGTATAATTGATACATTTTATATTGTTTCTTTGAGAAAACGTATTTTTGTTTTACAATAATTTATTTCCCAGCGCATCGCTGTCGTTTTAACCCACATAACCTATCACAAAAAAGTACTTTGCAAATGTACAAACATACATACATACATACATATTTACATATGTGAGGAGTGAATATTTTTAGATATGCATATGCATCACATTTTCTTTATCAAACAAACGCTGCCGCAGATAAAAATATGTTCCCTTAATTTCGGCCGACTCTTTAATGAGCTTGCGTTCTCTTAAGCTTACACATTCGTACGACCGTTTGCAGTCAATTGGGGCAAAACTACCGGCCCAGCCCACAAAACCAGTAACGGTGAGCAAAGTGCTGGGTGTGAATAGCAAGAGTAGCAAGAGAGTAAATTCTATATTCGCAAGCCAATTTGGCCATATTCGTAAGCTCATTACGTTGACCATTGACAATTCGCGTATTCGGGACTTGTGTCAAACCTCTCTTCTACTTTCAATGGTTCTCCCTAAACATTCTAGTAGCTTCTTCGTTTGTTTTTGTTTTTAATAGGTTATACTGAAAATCAGGCGATTTTCATGTGGTATTCTACATCCGCAATGCGCATGACTGACATTTGCGCAAAGATAAAAGCGTGAAAAAGCCGGGAAGGTAGATGCCGGCATTAATTCGGTACGATGGTGTGATGGCATGTCGCAGAATTTGCTTATCGTACACAAGCATGTGGTAGCCCACTTTCTATGGGATATGGGATAGTAAACATATGTACCCAACTCCGTGATTTCAATGTAGATATGTGCGACTATCGTGATATAGCACTAACTGGTGCAAATACAACCCGACTGACATGAGCCCTGAAGCCGTGATAAAATTGTGCCTTCGACAGCTTTTTCGATTTCTGCGGGTATCAGCATTTCTCTTTCTTCAAGCAACTCTTTAAGGCTGTTGTGTAACTTCAGTTCAGTTAATATACATACGTACATATGTATGTACACATAATGTTTTGGACACAAAAGCTTCCCATTCAATTAAAAAATTCCCCAAGCTTTCTGCTTAAATGTTGGTAGACACAAGCAACTTCGTTTGAGACGATGACAATGACGAAGACATTTAGCGACTCGTCGAGTGTGCAATTCATCCGCAACCGGCGCGGTATGGGGTATATTTTTGAATGTTCCGATTGGCTGAAAATATGGCGTGGTTCTTTCTTATGCTCTGTGTGCAAGTTGCAAGGTGACTGTGAAAGTGGTTCGCTTAGGCGAATGCGGGGAACATGGGTGTAAGGTTTCGGTCGGGTATTGTGAATGACGTATGTGGTTTCAGTTTGTTTTATTAGTGAATTGCTCTTCATTTGGGAGAGGGCGCTTAGGAGATGCGGGAACACGTAACTCAAATTTGGTGGCATTGAAATGCAAAAGCCGGTAGGGTATTAGAAAGCAGTAAGTGAGGAGATGTGGTTGTGTGCGAATACGAAATTTCGGCGTTAAGGCCACCTGCAACTATTTTAAATTTAAACTATACTTCAATTAATTTCTTTTTGAAAGTTTATTTATTTGTGCAAAATTCATATATTTGCCCATGTATGACTTTACAGTTGGTAAAATAAACAACAAAGTATTGAAAAAATACTTTAATAATTGTTTGCCTTTGCAGTCTTATCTTCGCACACATATCAGTTCCGAGCATATGATTTGATATTCGCGTAAAAATTATTTTTGAGCTTCCAGAAAATTTCGTTTAGCAAACAGACTAATTTGAGTCCCATTGTGAGTGCAAGCGCAGAAAATCGCATACTTTTTGAATTGCAGTGTGAATGTATCTAAATGACAGTAATTCATTCAATTAAGGGTATTACTGCCTACCCCTATCCGCCTATAGTTTCCATTGTTGAATTCCATGTCACCAGCTTGGGTAGTTCTAGAAATAAATCACCGGCTCTTGCAATGATGAATGTGTTCATAAAACTTAGTATGCAGACGTCATACTAGCTACTAGCTAGATATTAATTTAGGTCCATTATAAATAAAAAATTGTGCATATACATATGTACATGCATGTGTATGTATGAGTATGCATAAGTATTTATAGTGGATAAAGCATTAAATGTGCGCTCGCGACAAGCGAGCTGGCTTGCTAATCAATTTTCATAACTGGCGATTTAGCTGGAATAAAGGAAATGAATACGTATCTTATATATAGATATATTTATTTGGAATTATGCTCTATAGTACTCGAAGTGGTGCTCAGAACTATGCAGCCTGCTTATTGTGGCCGAGAATAGCAAGAAGGTGACACACGCCTGAATCAGCTGATGGAAAATAACTCCACAAAGTTTTCCAGAAGTACCCACATACATACATACCTCCATACATGCATGTGCATGAATATTTGTAAATATTGATTAGTGCTTTGAAAAGTTTCCGCAATAGCAGATAATTATTTGAAGCTTTATAAATATAAGTCGATTCGTATGACAAAACCGGTAGCTGAAATTCTTAATAGCATATCAACTTACTCTTTAGCTACTCTGTTAAGGTAAATCGTATTGCATTGTGAATAGCCACGTTTCTAGTGGTAATAAACTTGAGTTTTAATTGCAAGCGCACAATAATTAAGTGTCTAAAGATAAATATACATGAGAGAACAATTAGTTGGAATTGTTTTAAGCGATCTTGTAAATTACAGCTGCTGGCGCATACACTTGAACTTAATAAAGGCATTTGCCACATGCCTATAAATAACACATATTTAAATGTATATTTGTAAGTGAATGTCATACCTGAGTTATTCGATTCGGTCTAACGCCGATTACTGACCAATATTTACTAATTACAAGGGTGGAATCTAAAAGTACCGAAAATATTAAAATGTTTGAAAACAAAAAGTTTTGGCTTAAGAAAGAAATGTATTTAATGAAGAATATCTGAAAAGAATCTTCAGAAATATGATTTAGTTCAGTTTATATTTAATTTTAGATTTTTGGCAGTTCTAAGGCAACTCAGTCAATTTTGCTCCTCAATACACTCTAAAACAATTTCATTTACATATCTATTGTAATTGGGTATACAACTTACACCAGTTTTAATATACTCCCGATACTCAGGACCTTAGCTTGAAAGTATTGTTTCATTAACTCTTTACTGCTAACCTAAAAAATGCTTTTAAGATATTTAGCACAGATGTTTTGTGCATTGAACCCTGTTTTCTTTGTTTTCACTTAACAACAACTTTTATTGCAACACCACATTATATTTGCAATAACATTATATTGGTATTAGAGGGCATCCCTGCTCGCTTCGCATTGGCTAAATGCCAAGTTGCCGCTCTTTTTTGCTTGTAATGATCGCTTTGTTTTCTCGATTAGTAATTTATTTTTATTTTAACGCTAAAAGATGCACTTTTGTCAATATGTTGACACACCAGCCCAAGCTAACACCTACCATATATGTATGTATGTATGTATAGGTGCATATGTGGGGTATAAAATATAGCACAGATGGCCTGATTATCACCTGATGCTCCTCTTTAAGTAGCTGCTAAGTGAGAAATACAATTGCGCTTTGTTTGTGCAACAAAAGTGAGACATACAGACTTTGGGACAAAGCGGTACAAACTACATTAGTATAAACATGCGGGTATAATTGCATATAGTAAATATCATATATATGTACATATGTACATATGTGACAAATGCATTTTATAGTGAAATAGCTGAAGTAAGTGGCGTCAGTTATTTATAGCAGAAGATTTTACTTTTGTCAATTCATTCCTACATACATTGTATATGTACATACTATACACTTGTATGTATGAACTTTTTACAATGATATGGTGGCCTGACTGGATCTGTGGCGTGGCATTCTTGAACATACGATCAGCTATTGTAGTTTATACCCCAAAAACTAGATATATACATACATATTCATACATATCCACAAGCAAGATGTAGTACATACATATACTTGCCACGACCATTTTAATGTTCTACTGAATATTTAAATTCATGGTTTTAAGGGGTTACATTAGTTAGAGACAAGAAAAAGTTACAATTTTAAGTGTTTATTTTTTGCATTATTATTACTTTTTTAATTGTTTTGTTTTATAAAAGTAAAAGCATATAAGATTAAATAATGTATTGATTTGAGAGAAATTTAAATAGAAATAATAATTTTTTGTGTTGTTTCAGCTCTAATCAAAGCTCCTTGCTTGCGGTGCCCATCCAACAAATCCTTTGCTAGCTATCGAATGATTTAAAAAAATTTTGTCGAATTTATTCTAAACTTTCAAATAATATTTCTAGCATATTCGAGTTTTAGAGAATTCAAAAAGCGATTTTTCGAAAATTCTCCCTCCCCTTACCCCTTAAATCGGCTATAAATTTAGTTTATAAAAATATTTAAAAATGCCAACTTAATCATTTTCTGCTCATGTTAGGTCAATATTCAGTCAATAAATCACACTCAGAATCTGATCTTTTAATTAATTGCAATTTATAATATGGTAATTAACTATAATTAAATTTAAAAAAAATTCGTAAAAGCCAACACCAAGAAAAGGCGTGTACGTATGTATGTATGTGTGTTTTCGTCTATACTGGCTGATAAGAAAATATATTTAATTGAGCATACATATGTATGAAAGCATTCCAAGAAGAGTTCAATGAATTAGTCGAACTCTGTGAGAAAATTGTCTTTACTTGTGAGCATGAGTATGTTTGTACGAATCTACTGCACTTGTCAATAGAAATAAACTCGATTATTTATACATACAGTTATGTAGTTTTAGTTGTTCAATATAAAACTACAATTATTTAATATCACCGCTAGACAACCGTTTTCCTTTTAGTCAGTATCTTAGATTAGATAAGAAATAGTAAGAGCCCATAAATGGCTTACTAAAGGAGTGTGAAGACGTCAAAACCCCACCCTAAAGATTACGCACACTTGACTAAAAGTGCACATATGTATGTACATAAGTATATAACACACATATACAACAAATATTGTTCTTGCCGGTATTCCCGACGTTCAAATTCCACTAGTGCATTGCTCACTTATTCTTACAAACATTTTTACATGCCTACATACATATGTACATGCATGTATATCTGAACGTTTTAATGCCTGCATGAATGATTAGAGACACCTTAACACTCACGCGTTGTCGCCGGTTTTAAATCAAGAGCCATTTGTGTATGTTTCTGTGTAGATAACACACACGCTTCTTGAGCTGGCTGGACCGCTGGCGTGCTGATGTCTGGAGTTGCACGAGCCAGCCGCGTGACCACGGAAAAATCCATGTCTTAAATTATGGCCAAACACATGCAGAGAACTCTCTTTCATTCTATTCCCTTTGGCTTTCTATTATACACAATACAATAACAAATATAAACAAGTTGTAAGTTTACACTCTTAAAATTAAGGGAGCGTTGGAAGAGTGAGAAGAAGAAGAAAAGTACACGCGTTGCCCAAATTATGTCTTCAGCGCACGTTTTTGGAAATGATAAAGCAGTTCTACAGTTAAAACAAGGGTGGGAATACTTTGTATATATGTATGTATGTTTTATGTATTTACACAAGAGCGCTGTATATAGGTTGCCTTGAATGTCACGGTGTGGACGCGTGGTCATAGCGTGCGTACGATCAGTGACAGATCTAGACGCTCAACAGCTGATTGGCCAATTGCATGCCTTTCTAATTGATAGTGGGTCTTGCACAGGCGGTCTCTAATTTTAATGAATTTCTGTGCAACGCTCAACGCATGGCGGCATATCGTGGTGGCGTTCACGTAGCACTTGCTCAAAATTCGGGAGATGCTCCAACAAAAGTTGAAAAAAACTTCTCAGCCTGTATTTTCATACATTGAACCTAACACGTATCGTCACCAAAAATGCAAAATAATGTAACATCACTTTTGATAAGATTATAGGCGAAGCAAAAACGATATAATAGAAACCACTCTTATGGAAACAAATTTTGAGTTTGGTTATAAAATGGTTATACATATGTATATTGGTTATATCTGACAGCGGAAGCTGAAAGTTTTATGCTACATATATACATACATACATACATACGTGATATGATGTAGTGAATCGTAGGCAAAAAAACTTATTTTCGATTTTTTGTTACGTTGTTTTGCATTTTAGGTGACGATAGAGTAGAGTTGATCACTTTTAACGATGTGTTTCGATCAACCCTACTCTAAGATGAGTGGCAGACTGGTGACAGACTGGTTGTTGGCACATGTATACCACGTTACGCTTCGATCTGTTATTGTCCTTCGCAACAAAAGAATGTTGTACTTCTTTTGAAGATATTTCCGCATTTCTATTAATTTTTTGGCAGTTAATATTCCGAATTTGCGATGAAAAATAGCAAAAAATAAATAAAGTGCTTAAGATATCAGAAAACTTTTCTAAGAAAGCCTAGTAAAATATGGAAACAAATGCATATAGACGAATTAAAGTTATTGACTATTTAGTATTATTATAAAACTTTAATAAAAAGGCTGTCTATTCCAAAAAGAGGCCTCTCATGTCAGATGTGTTAATGCATATTTATAACTTGAACTGGGCATATAAGGCTTGGCACGAAGTTTGTAACACAGACACACACGTCTTATGGGAGACCTTACAAATTATACAGTTTCATTACAGGAACCTTTTGGATTTGCGAAGGGTGTGACCGAAGTTAATGTTTTCTTTCGTTTTTTCTTTATTTTTTATATTTTTTGTTTGTTAATATATTTACGAAAATATATGTACATATTTCTAGTACAAATGTTTTCAATCCATCGATATCGAAACGAAATTCAACCTTTCTTACCAAAACGTCAACCACAACAAGTTAGCGTTTATCTGATATTTGTGCGCTTTATTTTGATTTGCAAATTTAATGAGCACAAGGAAACCATAAAAAATTACGCATAAAGCTCAGCACTGGCTCGCCACCAAATTAACGACCAGCCAAGGCGAACTTTGCTGCGGCCAACAAAAACTAATACAAATTAATAGACCACTATAAAATAATAAATCGGAGTGATTGCACTTGTACAGCTGTCAATGGTTCTGATTCAAGCGCACGCACATACAAACATTTGCATAGACTACTGTGCCTACTGACATACTTACGTATTTATGATATGGAAGCCACATACATATATTTTTATATACCCATACATATATACTATATAATACATTTATATGTACATATATTGACATTTTTTTACTTTGTATATTAAGTTTCGAGATTAGCCAATTATTGGTCGTGATAAGAAACTACTAATTTGGATTCAGCAATTCAGGGAAACCCACGAAATTAGAAAAATATTTTCGAACCGAAGCGTAATTTACGCGATAATATTCAAATTAACTCATAGACTTAGAAATGCGCAGTATTTGATTTTTCATTCATCATTCAATATTTGTTGTAAAATGTTGGACCCATCATTTATGGTGGCTCAACACATCAACGAAAATCATTCCTCCTAGCAACTTTTTGACCCTTGAAATCATAACATCTTAACTAAGTTCATCGCTACAAGACTATGCCAAGACTATGTCACTAACGATGACTATTCGGCCCTCGTTGCGGGGTACAGAGCAACGTGGCACACTTACTGAATAGTAAATTGTCAGGTGAATCGGTCAATTTTTTGTCACAGCACAACTCGCACAAGTCGGACAGGTTCATTAATATGCTGAGCGTGGCATCGGTAAGCACCATAAAGCGTTCGGCTGTATGTGTGCGCGTGCAATTTTCGCACCTATTTGCAGCCGCAAATGCTCGGCCAGCACTTGGCTCCGCCGTGATATTCAGGGGCGTGTCAGCCGTCACCCACATGCAGGCACACCAACGGGTGAACTCATCAGTACGTCGCGGACGTAAAGTCACGAGCGGGAAATTTCTATGAGTTCGCAAAGCACAAAAACGAAAACAAAAGGCGACACGTGTGTGGCTGTGCGATTTAAAGCAAAAATATCCGTTTGCATATCTATATACATTATACATTTGTATATACATACATATGTATTGGTATGTGTTCAGTTGCTCATATACCTAAATTAATGCGAAAGGAAGCGAATATTTGGACTTATGAATTAAATGTGATATGAAGATTTATGCATAAGTATATATGACGGCAATGAAAGCCAATCTGTCCGTTTAAGCGACGCACGCTTTCTGTGTCTACCTGTCTGCGAGCACGCCCGCTGCGGATTCGCGGCTATTGAAAGCGTTTGTCCAAAACTAGAAATGTCGCGCTCAAATTAAAGCACACGAGGCTAAATATTTTTAATCCAAAGCGTATGTTTGTGTGCGCATACATTAGCCGGACGCTACAGAACAACAACAGCGCAACTGATGGCTGTATAGTTGTAGTTGGTGTTGTTGGCGACAAGCCTGACGGCTAGTTTCTACACACGCCAGCAAATAAACGGCAATAATATTTCAATGTTGTGCGCCAACTTTTTCAATAGTCAGCCAATGGCGAGCGAGCTGCTCTGCTGTTGTTGTTGTACGAATTAAAAAACACAGTACTGTTGTTCTGGTATACATATATTATTACGAAGTAAGATAAGCTAAAATTATTATAGAATGAACGAAAAGGTGGGCTTGAAATAGTTCTGAAAGTTGGTAAGTCAACTCTTATTTAGTGACTTTTTGTTGACAACCAATTCATTGAAGTGAAAAAAAATTAATTTGGCTGTGGTCAACCTCACGGGTGATATGTAAAAGCTTCTTTAATATTCTGTCATGCTGACTTTGACTTATTTTAAACACGCTTTGAATGCCAACACATTTGCATAGAATACAACTTGGTCACAATAACAATAAAACTAATGAAATAGCGAAGAAGCCGAGCGCCTCAAGGCTTGTTAGTCCACAGCAGAAAAACAGCAAATTCGGCATTTCGAATGTGCGCACGCTCCATCAAGTAAAGCGCTGATTTTTTTAGATCTTTCCACTACAACGTCCATGAGTACGCGAAAATGTAAGATTTGGTTTCTACGAAGGCTTGCTAAGCGGAGAGCGGAACAAACGAGCCTTTATAATATACGAGTATATACAGTTACACGAATAACATATTTGCGATAAGACAAAGCATAAACCACCAAAACAGGCAGACTTGCTGTCTACAAGCGGACACTCTAAATTTAGCATTAGTGATTCTGACTCGAGTATCTTTGAGGTGACGAGTAACTTGGCACGCTCCATTTGTTGATGCGTTGAATCTACGAACTGATAAATTTATGAGCTTTCAGCTGATACACATTTTGTGTTTTATGTTATTCTTTTGTCTGTGAAGTGTCGATAGAGTATAGGATTAATTATTGAATACTTAGCTCTTCCAATCTAGTTTCATTTGTCAGAAAAAAAAATTTCGTTTCAAAAATAATTTTTTTTGCGCACTTTGGTTTATTTATGATATTTAAATTTTACTTTTGTTTCATATTTCCAGAAATTGCCTACGTCGCATTGCGCGTCACGATGAGCCCCAATTCTCCAAGGATAGTATTGTCAATGTTATGGAGAAATTTGTGAAAACCGTTAAAGTGATGGATGACACTATATTGGTGCCATGCTTGCTAATGGATCGACAGGTTCGTACCTTCATTGAAAAAACATTTGCATTTATATTAGTAATGAGAATCCACATTTTTTGAACGATTTAATAGAGACTTTACGTATTATAATATTATACCGGGTTTTCCAATAGGCATGATATGATTAAAAAGTGTCTTTCCGCCCTTTTAAATGGTCTGTGTTTTTGAATCATTGAACCACCGTAAACGTCGTGAATTTGCCTTGGAACAACTTGAAAACGATAACGAATTTTTAAGGAAAATGTGTTCTCAGATGAGGCTCATTTTCATCTGATTGATGCGGCAAATGCACAAAGCTGTCGATTATTTATGAACATTCATTACATTCACCTAAATTGACAGTTTGGTGGACAGAACTTTTTTCGAAATGAAGCTGGTGACACCATAACTGTCAATGGAGAGCGGTATAAATCGATGATAGTCAACTTTTTATAGACGCATTTGGAAAAAATTTATCTTGATAACATCTGTTTTCAAATAGACGTGCCACACACCCCATGCAACAACGGAATTATTGCGAGGAAAGTTTGGAAATTCCAATATTTCAAGAAATTGTGACATTGAATGGCCTTCAATAAGTTGTGATCTAACACCATGAGACCACTTCTGGTCTATAGCCATAAACTAGACTCTCTTCAAGGTTTCAAGCATGACGTACGACTTGATTTTGTGCAAAAAGTACTCGAAAACTAGTTTCATCGACTTCGTTCCTGCAAAAAGTAAAAAAAAAAATTTAATCTTTAACAAATAGTATGGTTTGTTTTAAAGAAATCATATTACTCCTATTGGAAAACCCTGTATAAAGTGATGTCAACACGTGAAGGTAGTTCCTCAGCCTTGATCCTTGCAAGTTGCAAGAGTATGTATGAAATGTTCGGTTAGACCAAACCTTAGCCCTTCCTTGTTATGTGTTTATATTTCAACACACTTACATATGTAAATTGAATTAAATATATACACTGTAGAAATTTATATATCACTAACATTAAAATATGTATATACCCATCTCACCCATATGTATTTTCTGCTCTTCCGTACACAGGTCGGTGATAGCACGGATATTATACCAGCACCTGGCAAGAATTCCACCGCCAATCAGCACACTATGCAACATTCGGCCGCACATGGCAAACGCAGCGCAGCACACTCCAAGAACGTGCATGAGTTCCTTAACTCGTCGGAGCTCTTCAATCTCTATAACATGTTGAAGGCGCTCAAGACTGATCTGCTTTGGACAGGAAAGGACGATTCCGAAGATGACGAATGTGTGGGGAGTGAAAAGCAAGGCACAGCCGAAGTGGAAAATCTCTTGTATTCACGTTACGATTCCAAAACATCGGATGCGGTTAGTGTGACCAGCAGTACAGAGGCCGTTGCCGCAATCAGCAGAAACGCTACTGCAACAAATTTGAACGCCACTGTAGCCGCAACAGCACCGACCGCAGCTGCCACCAGTACAGCCAACGGCAAAGGACACAATCGTTGCCCCTCCACTGCCTCGGTGGCTTCGATTGTTTCGACCACATCGGCATGCAACCTAAGCGATTCGGAGAGTGAAATTTCAAATGAAAATGATTCGGGCATGGAGTCGGAAAGCCATAAGAGTGACAATCAGCCAAGCAGCACCGAGTCCGTAAGCGGTAGTGATGATACCGAGTCACGAGCCGCTGCAGCCGCCACATCCACCGCCAACGCCGACAAAGCTACCGAATTGGCGAAACGTTGTCGGCGACATTTGAACGGTCTCTACCATTGCCTTGAACAAATGACAGAGGCGGCACATTACCTGACCGTTAGGTACCAAAGTGATATTGGCCCCGTTTAGAGATGAACTGCCATGGAGCTGTGAACAGAAAATGCACAGACTGCAGCGAGCAAGCGATCCCCTAGGGGTTGTGCGCAAACTGAACGAGTGTATTAGGTGGGGTACTATGATAGGGAGGGTAGTCAGTCTCTTTCTTGGGGGGCCGGGGTCTTATATGTGGGTTTTTATGTAATAATTTAATAATTTCTGTGTCTCTTTGCGGTTTTAGGGTTAGGCGATTGGGAAGACAGTACCCTTATTGCGCTTATGCCCAGACTAACGGTTACTAAATTCGAATTAAAAAGATTGTTGATTTTTAAATCATATGGTGGTATTGGTAATGTGATATCTATTCGATACTTTTATAAAAAAAACGCAACCAAAGTTGTAAAGCTTCAAAGAAATCCAAGCGTATTTAAAAAGTCAATTTGCACGGCTTTTGTTCCAAGAATGTTTGATCGTGCAAACCATAGGGTTTAAAAAAACAACAATCTCTATCGGTAACGTTTGTAATGTGATTTTCAAGAAGGCGTTGGTGTTGTGTGCCTGTTTGGGCATAATGCGCGGGCGTTCACTGTCAACTGTTTGTATGCAAAATAATACCACACTTTGTGTGTGTAGGGTATAAGCGAAGTAGATAGTTTAAAAATATTTAGCTTAAAGAACAAAATCATTGCAAATGACTAAACGATATACCACTGAAAACTAAATAAACAAATAGATCAAGTAAAAACAAAAAGCTAAAGTTGTAAGAGGATTATGTAGCAACCGGAAACAACTAAGAGAAAAAACAAATGAGGGAAAAGCGAAAGTTAAAAGAAGTAGAGTCAAGACAGCACAAACGATTGTTGGGCAAGAAAAAAGCTCCCTTTTAATTTAATATTGTATTGTACAAAAACAAATAACTTCTATTTTTCCATAATAATGTGATATAGAATTGTATGCGGTATCATGTGCGTTGCCAAGCGCCTGCTCCTCCTTTTTGGCATCAATTAAGCAAAGAGCTTGACAAAGAAGCCAGAAAAATACAGAAATGATACAATAAGCAAACCGCATACGAAATTCAATTTGTATCTCTAAGGTACAGCACTACTGAGTGTACGTTGTCTGTGTATATACATGCTCGTGCACTTGGACAAATTTATGTAGTAACAGAATACAAGCGTATGTTGAAATAATGAGAAGTATAATAAAGAAGCCAAAGTTATTAAGCGAAAGCTTACAGTGTTGTCTTCTTTGCTGGGGATGGGTGGAGAAGAAGAAGAAGCGTTAAGTAAAAACTGTGAGCCATTAGAAGCAAACTAGAGGAGCCTAAATTATTAAACCGTTTCAATATTGAAATAATATTTCCAGCAAATTTCAGAAATCATTGAAAGAGAAGATTTTAAAGTTTTCAAAATATTTCAAAACTCTACATTTTTAAACCTGTATGAGCAATTAGACATAATATGAAGCGAATAAATTATTTTACATTGCATATTAAGCTACGGAAATGCTGCTTCGGTCACTTTGAGGCGCGTTTTGTTGCCACCAGTGGCAACCCCGTTACAATAAAGTACAAAGACCGCTGATGAGAAAGCGTGGCGGCTTTTGAAATACACATTCGGTCTGCCAGTGTGACGGCGTTGCCAACTATTCGCCAAGGGCTGGTTGGCTTTGTTGGTTCACAGCATTAGCGAAACGAAAGACTTAAGCAACGAACCTGAGCTTGAACGAAACTACCAGGGTGTATCTAAGCTCCTTTTTGTGTGTTCATCGGAGGGGCCGGGCTTATAGCAAATAAATAACGCTGAAAATTATTGAAATAAAAAGCTTTAATTTCCATGCAAAAATTGATAAATATAATAAATAATGAATTTGATAATCGTTGTTGAATACACCAAATCATAATCGCAACAGCTCAAGGAGTATTGGAAATAGTTATTAAATGACTAAATATAACAGGAATAGCTTGCATTTAGGATTTTTCTTTGCATTGTTAGCCAAATAAAAAGTAGTATATAAACAAATTATGTATTTTGGTGATTTGTACGAGTTCATCACATTGTATTTATGTCTGTATTCTCTATATTCACAAGGTTAAATGAAAAGTTGTACCTTGATGATTATTCTGAGTGAGTGCATAAGCAAGCGTATAAAATGTAATCAGTTTTTACACCTTTGTATATGATTATATGTATGTACACACTTATTCTGTTCGTATATTAGGTTTACTATTTTTATTTTGCTTATACTCGTGAATGTATGATTTAACTATGATTGCATATATGTATTACCTACACACACATATATACATATATATGTATATATATATATATTTATATGTGAAAATATTAATAATAACACGTTTTGTATATTCAAACAATAGTGTATATAAATTAAATGTTTACTGATAAATACCGGTGAAACTATGATGTGAGAACGATATGACATAATGTAAATTTAAATTAAAAATAAACAAAGATTATATATATTTAAATAAACTAAAATATATAAGATTTTCAAACATATAAAAAAATTTTGTTTTAGATTTTCGAAAAGGTTTTTATGCAGTAAGCACTGCCGGTCAAAGGTTGGTCTGCGGAAAGGGAGTATAATTCATTTTCTTTTCCAGTATTTGTTACGAAAAACGACGATGAAGATGAACAGTATGTATCCTCTTCCTCTGTTTCCCCTGACAGGTAATAATTCGAATACTCTCAGAGCTGGAGTGTTTCCATCTAATCGGACGACGACTAGTCAGCTTAGCCGCTGTCTCTTCATTCGCTGAACTATGTCAATGTCGTCGTATACCATAGATCTTCCGCAGATCCTTTCTGTTGAAAACTTATAACGTCGACTCATCAGGTCATCCATGTCTTTGTACCATATGGTAGGACGGGGATGATGAGTGACTTGTAGTTTTTCGGGGATAAGTACCAAATTCAAACATAGCTGCTCAAGGCAGCTCCTTTTCATGCTGTCAAAAGCAGCTTTGAAATCGATGAAGAGGTGGTGTGCATCGATCCTCTTTCCACGGGTCTTTTCCAAGATTTGGCGCCTAATTAATGTCTGGTCAGTTTTTGATTTTCCAGACCTAAAGCCACACTGATAAAGTCCAATCAGTTTATTTATATTATATTATTATATAACGGTGGGCTTTAATTTTTCACACAATAAGCTTGATAGAATATATAGGGCTTATCCCCCGGTAGTTGACGCAGATTGTGGGGTCTCCCATTTTCTGGATTGGGAGAGTACACTTAAACTCCAATCAGCTTGAATGCTTTCGCCTGACCATATTCTACAAAGGAGCTTAAGCATGCTCCTTATCAGTGGTTTGCCGCCGCATTTGAATACCTCGAAACTTTATTAAAAATACCTGTGCAATAGTATATTTGAAATTGTTTCCTATCTGACACTATTATATCTTCTCCATCTTTTCGGTTCTTTGTGGCTCTCATTACAAACAAAAATATCCATTAGTATAAATAGTAGTCAGAAGGGTTAAGGGCTGGGTTAATCCCTGCCTCTGTTTTTCAAAAAAAAAATGTTCGTCTTACATGTTGTGGCTTCAATTCATATGACATCAAATCACATTTTTATATATTTGGCAACTTTTAAATTCTTCTTAATCCTATGTAACAGTGCGAAGCCCGATTGCAACCGCGCTACATTCGAAACAAAACACAATTTTAAATTTCAAATAATATAACGAGATAAAACTGTGTGCGAATAACACCTATGGAGTATGCCACCTTATGGCCAAAAATTGTCCAAATTCAACAAATTTTGTACGAGCACCTAGGCATCGAATTCTTGGATGCTAGTACCTATAGTTGACTTTTCATCGCAAATATCGGTAAATGTGTGAGATATGTTATAGCCTTAACAGACGGCAGCTTTAATTCGGATGAATGCAGTTAATAATAATGCAAGAGTTATTGAAATTAAATCCGTTGCTAGCTCCCTACTAATCCTTAAAACTTTAGAGAGTTAGAGCAACACTGACAACTGTTTTTCAAATTTTCAATAATAAAACAAGAAGTTTTCAGTTATAATGTTATGTTATGAAGCAGTTTTAAAAATAACGTGTTGATATGTTTTTGTTGGTTTTGGTGGTTGGTGGTGGTTGATGGTTTTATAACAATTGGTAGGCTAACAACCGCAATGTTTACCTTTTACCCATTTTATTTGAAAATATTATAAAAATAACAATCAGCTGTTTACGAGAGCTTCAAACTCGCATAGCTGCCGTCTGTCACCTACAAATTTGATCCGGATTAACGCTGTCGTCTGTCAACGCTATTATTGAAATTCAGGTGTAATCCTTTCCTGACAATGGTATGTCTGTGCGTCAAAAATGTGTTGAATCGAGTCAATACTTCCATTAGCACCCATATACTTAACACAATTGTTTTCGAACTTCCAGGTGACCGCATATATCGGTCAAAATATCAGTTATCGCAATGAAAATTAGATAGCGTGATTTATGGATAAAATTGGGCTATAACTGGATCTAGGCCCTATATATATGTAGGAAACGTACAGGGTGGGCCAACAGAAACCAAGGGGTGTAAAAGTTTATTAAATTTTTCGTTTATTAATTTTTTTTATTGAAATTAAATGGAGAGCGGTATCGGTTTATGATAGAAAATTTTTTACGTCCTGCTCTTGAAAACAGACCTGGTATGTGGTTTCAGCAGGATAGAGCTACTGCCCATACTGCCCGAGACACAATGGCACTTTTAAGTCAAATTTTTGGAGGGCGAATAATTTCCAGAAATTCGGAAATTATTTGGCCAGCGCGATCGCCAGATTTGACAGCACCCGACTATTTTCTTTGGGGTTATTTGAAGGAGCGAGTGTATATGAGCAAGCCAGAGACAATCCTTGAACTCAAGGCAAACATTGGTACAGAAATTCGAATGCTACAGCCACAAGCTATGAAAGATGTTATGGAAATGCTCTAAAAAGAGACATCATTTTTCATACTTAGTGTAAAAAAATTTCCCTTTTGTATATTATATAATCTGAAAGAAACAATAAAAAAAAAAATTAATAAACGAAAAAGTTATTAAACATTTACATACCTTGGTTTCTTTTGGCCCACCCTGTATAATGCCGGATGACTTTATTCCATATGATTGCTGATAATATATGGGTAACTTAATAAATCTCAGTGAACATTTTGTTAAATCGGGTTGGTAATATCTCTGGCTTTGATTCTTGCTAGTTGCAAGAGTTTAAAATCTTCGGTTGCACCCGAACTTAGCTCTTCCTTACTTGTTAGAAGTTATTTTTTTAGAATATCTTACACTGTTAATGGAACACAAAATGGTATGTATATTTTGAGAAAAGCCAATTCGTGCAAAAAAGTTTATTAAGCAAATATAATACACAACAACGAGATAGCTAAATCATATTGCCGCTTATAAGCTCAAAACGCTAATTATATAGGCCAAAGTCCGTTCAAATTGAAGTGCAAATCGATGTGCCAGCACAGAAAGTAAGATATTGAAAATGTACGATACATATGTGATAGATATGTTAACTCATTTAAGGCAACTTAAGCGAAGCTATGCCTTAAAGACATTCAGAAAGCGGGAAGAGCCAACAAAAATAATTGACGAATAAATGAATTAGCTTGTAATTTGAGAATTTTATTACCAGAAAGAGAAAAAAAACTTTTTCATAAGTCGCGGTCATTGTTACTCAACAGTTATTCCAAGCGCAGCGCAAAAAGTGTAAAACAATTTGGTTCAGTATGACTTTCGAAAACGAATGTAGAGACAAAACAACAACACCTTGCAAGCCAAAATAGATATTTTTACGGAAAGATAAACTAGTTATGCTATGTTTTTAAATTTTAAATTTAAATTAATGCTTAAGTGTAGATTATGTATATTCGAATGACATTTGTTCTTGAAGCGTTTTTTGGCTGCTTGTTTCATAAACTTATTTATATACAGACATTTTCACAGTTTGCCATTTTTGTGGCACATGCCAAGTTCAGAAAATTTGTATAACCAACAAAGCCTTTTAACTGCTATTATAAAATTGAAAAAAGAACTTTCAAAAATAAACACAATCAAAAAGCATACAAGAACTTCCTATAAAACTCACTAATTATTAATTGAGTTGGCATTTTTAGAAAATATACTTGTTTATGCGAACAAACCGTCAACCAAGTTCATTCTTGCGAATAGTCGTTGATCTTGTGCCATCTCTACGACTTGTCTGTTTGTATGTGCGTATGAATTTCAAAAACAAATTATCAATTTGTGCTGACTAGCCTTCAGCAGGTGGTCGATTAGCATTAAGAGTCTTTAGTTTTTTTCTTGAAATAAATATTAAAATATTCTGCAAAGAATATTCGAACGAAAAGTAATTTATTTTCTGCGAAGCAAAACTTCCGACAATCGCGTGGCCTGCGTCGACGTTTAACCTTTGAGGAACTTTTAATTAGCCACCGCAGCGCCGAGACCATAAACGGAAGTGTCTTGACTTTATAAATTCATACTGTTTCATGTTTCTGCTTCACATATTTTGTATTTTGTCAGATAACTGGAATTTCCTGATAGTTGACTCTACGGTTGGCTATATATAGTATATACATTCATACATATAAGTATGTGTGAACGAATGCCAATACGAATGTTCAATACAGTTCATTTAGTTAGTCGAAAGGGAGCCTTCTTAAAATTTAGCATTTGTTGAGCTAGAAGTATATTCCTTAAAAAAATGTGTGATCTAGATATTAATTAGTTTTCCTACATCAGTTTCTGAAATAGAAATCGAAGGCATTTTTTTGTGGTGGAGGATGAGAAAGAGAATCGAACGGGGTAAGGGCTACTAAATTATTGTATAGTTTCTTTTAGCTGAGCTCCTCCAGATTTGAACACCACACGGTCAGAGTGGTTTGAGTATTGCTCTACATATGAGTAGTTTATTCTTTATAGAGAGGCGGGCTCTTTTGAATTTCCCGAGGTCTCTCCGTGTACCTCTCCTCTCAATTGTATTATGTTCAAAATATATCAATGTTAATGTTCATTGGTGAGCGTTCTATAGCGGTAAATTGCGTTTGCGGAGGAGTCGATACATTTCATACATAACATAAAATTTTTCAAATAAACTATCCTACCCCCGTTTTAGAGATTTAATCAATACTTCCAATAGAGTTAAAACATCGTACGGTTTAACCGATTACATAAAAAATCAAAAGGTTTTCAAAATTTTAAACTCTTTTCGACTATTTTACCTAAGCACTGACTTAAATTTATTAGTGAAAGTGTTAGAGAGGTAGAGAAACGAAGCCGACCTTATAAATATTTCGAAAAAATAGTAAGCAAAACTTTAGTTGAATGTTTAGAGTTTTTACGAAAGTTGTTCGCCTGCGGGATAATTCAACATAGCAGCTGAAACGACTGCGTTAATATAAATATTCATTTGCATTTTGAGCTCTTGACGCACCCTATTCTTCTTTTTGTTCATTTTAAATTTAGCTATTTAATTTTATGACAAATATTTAGTTTCAGTCCTTTAATCAATAATCATAAAATTTTCCTTATCTACCATCGCCGGGTATTTTTTAATACGGTAAAACATAAGAAATATTTATTTGGGTTATAGATTTTATTACCTTAGCTGAAACCGACTGCGCTAATTTTCTGCTACGGTAAAAAAGCGAATTATAAATACATAAAAAATAATAAAAATAATAAAAATTCATTTCGAGTAAAACGGAAAATGGTTCTGTCTATTTTAGTGTGATTGTATACAAATCACTATGGTAAACGGGAAAATATTTTGGACCTGTCCTTCGTTTTGGTAACTTTTTACGAAAGAAATATTTTAAAGTTTTAGTCCATCTTATTGTTTGTAGGTGTACTAACGTTAGCCACAGGGGCTTCAAAATGTATTTTAGAAATAAAACTCAAGTCAAGAATTTAACCGAAATGTCTGACACAGATCTTCTTTTCACACACAATGAGATTGATATATGCTTTGTTTCATGTTCTATAAGCAAAAAATGTATATTATTTGATGTGGTGCCAAGTATGGTCATCCTTCAGCAGGTCAGTACGAGCTCACACTAATTTGACCGACAAAAGTATCGAATGAAAGTTATTACTGGGTATAATACTATCAATTGGTATTTGGTATCTGTTTGTTTCTTCATAATTATGTATGTATATTGAACAATCACGTTGTGTCAGTCATTGCTATGAAACGAGCCCACAGCCACATTTAATAAAATTAGATTAGTATCGACATAAAAGTAAGAAAAGCATAAATTAAATATTAGAAAGGTAATATTTGGCAGACATTTTCATCTGAATATACAAAGGCTCTATACCCAAAATATATTAAATAATGAAAATAACAAGAAAATACGTTAACTTCTGTTGCACAGAAGCACAGAAACTATAATATTGATCGTTCAGTTTGTAAAGTGGAAATAGGAAATATGCTTCAGTAGTACGAGCTGAACAATTTTTTCAAAACTTGTATCATTGTCTTCGGCGATCAATGTCAAATTTTGTGAAGATAACTTGGCATTATCTGATCGTTTTATCTGTATGACAGCTATATCGACAGTGGTCCAATATGGGCTGTTCTAACAAATGAGCAGTTTCTTAGAGAAAAAAGAACGTATGCAAAGTTTCAGGCCGATATCTCACAGCCTGAAGGACTAGTTTGCGTAAATACAGAAAGACAGACGGACGTGGCTAAATCGACTCAGCTCGTCAAGCTGATATGTATGTTACAAGGTTCCTGATGTTTTCTTCAGGGTGTTACTAACTTCGCGACAAGTTGAATATAACTTTTTCAGGTTATAATCCCTTATGTAATTCTTTAAACTGATTATCCGATATTAATCAAACCAAATTAACGCCTTCGACGGGTGATGATGGCTAATATACGTACATATACATATACTATATATAAAATTATAAATCAAGCCAGTGTTTTTGTTGAAAACTTTGAGTTATTTTCTAATAAAAAATTACATTTTTTATCTAAGACAATAAAATTATCTAAAATGAAATTTAATTATAATTACCGATATTATGCACTTGTTTTGTCCACACAATCACTTTTGTGCTTTATCATTTATGCAATCGGCAAACAGCAACAATAACAGAGAGTACAACTCAGTTATATAATAATTATTTTAGCAGTTAAGCCAGTTCATCCATGCCAATACCAGAAAAGCAAAGTAAAATCTAAAGCAGTAAACGACAAGCTGATAAGGGTGGACAAATCGATATTATCTACATTATTCATATGACGGTTGAAATGCAAGCTCTAAAGTACACCAGCTATCGCCTGTTGCCAGTGATAATACCTGTACAAATAAAGACGTTTGTCAAACCCTCTCTCTTTTGAATAAAATTTGGAAGAAAATCTTCAAATAAAACATTCACGTCGGAAACAAAGTAAACACAAAAATGCTTGCTCAGGTTCACATATTCGCACATAGAACAAAAGATCCGGACGATTTTTAAAGTTAGGAAGTTCTAAGTTTCTTCCAAATACCATTTAGTTTTTGAAACCATTGCTGCACATTTTCAAACACATAAAAATAATTCGAATTATACCATATATGGTATAAATAGCAATTTTGCAATATTCTATCCATTATTTGCCTCGAATATGTACATATATGTATGTATACCATATATAGACAGATATGGAATTCTCAACAGCACGTGATTACATAGAGAACTTAAATATAGACCTTTTTTAATCTCAACCGATATATATGTATATATATTAAACAGGTTTTACTGAATATATTTTTAACTTTATAATTTTGTGAATATTCACATAGCAAAAACCAGCACCGCTTTGAGACATAATTACAAAACTTACGCTCATATCTGCACTAAGATTTTTATTGCATCAGAAACATAAAATTTTGAATTGCCCATAAATGGTCTACATATACAGTCTGTCGCAAAAGAAACAGAACTTTTTAAATATAACTGTTTCTGGTGGCGCCACCTCTTGGTGGGTATATGAAATAAAAAGTTTGATCTTTTGTTGACATTGCGTAAAAATTTTAAGACAATTGGATAGCTACAATGGATGTTATCGATCAAAAAGTGACAGCAGCTTTTGGTCATTTGTCGTAAAATGCAAAGAGCAAATATTAAATTTTGTTTTAAACTTGGGAAAACGTTTACTGAAACATTTCAAATGATGAAAAAAGTTTATGGTGATCAGTGCCTATCCCGTAGTAATGTGCATGAGTGGTTTAAGCAGTTCCAAGAAGGTCGTGAGGACCTCTGTGACGATCAGAAGTCGGTCATCTTTAGAAGTCAAAAATATAGAGAATGCTGATTTTTTTTACGATTCCGAGTGTATTGTACACCGAGAGTTCGTCCCACCTGGCCAAACGATTAATGCTGTGCCTTACCTTGGTGTTATGAAGCGTCTTTTGTCACGCATTCGTCGTGCTCGACCACAATACCGTGAGGCAGGGTCCTGGCGCCTGTTGCACGATAATGCGCCGTGTCATCGGTCGACGCTTGTCACTGATTTTTTGACAAAAAAACTCCATATTAACCATTAATCACTCACCCTACTCACCTGATCTGGCACCCTGTGATTTTTACCTATTTGGAAAACTTCATTTGCCCATGAAAGGACACTGGTTTCAGGACATTTCAGCTATCCAAAAGGCGACGACCGAGTTTCTCAAGAGCATTCCGAAAAATTACCTTCAACACTCATTTGAAATGCTAATTGACCGGGCTAAACGCTGTATCGAAGCACAAGGAAACAACTTTGAATAAAAAATATTAACTTTTTGTTGCTTTTTTTAACAGTCCTGTTTCTTTTGCGACAGACCTTGAAAGTATGTACATTAGACCAAGTTGACGTACAAAGAACACAAATGCGAAAAAATCGCGTATGCGGGAAATGTTCTTGGGGTCATTCTCAACAACTTTGCCTAAGAGAATACAGGTCCGAAACCGGCTAATAGCCAGCGATCTGTTTGCTGTTAGATTTGATAAAAATCGTTGTACAGTAAATCAAAAATGTGTGACAAACGTAATAAATTTTGCTAGATTTGTAGTTCATTTATAGATTCAAGTTATCGGCGTGAAAAATAATACTGGTATTCTAAAAAGATGTTTGAAATATTTTATATAACGAGTCACTGGTACAAGAAAATTGGAAATTTCAGCAATTAATTGATTTGCCCTTTTCTGTGCTTATGGCTTGGCATTGTCAGGCATATCAAGTCCCAATTTTAAATCGCGGAAAAACGTAAAGTTTGCGAATGTTTTTACGTTACGAAACCAAAATACTTAAATGTCGAAGTGCCAACAAAAAGTAAGTAACTTATTAATCAGATAAGTGTGAAAATATTTCCAAAGTCAAAAATGTCTGGGCTTCTTCTTTCTTAGACCATTCTTAAAGCCTATTTTTCCAACGGACTGGAGGTCTTACTCTTCTTGGGTACTGCGTCGAATAATCTCAGAGCTGGAGTATTTTCTTCCATTCGGGCGACATGATCTAGCCAGCGTAGCCGCTGTCTTTTAATTCGCTGGACTATGTCTATGTCATCGTTTATTTCGTACATCTCATCGTTCCATCGAACATGCTGTTCACCGTTGGCAATACGCATAAATCTTCCGCAGAACCTTTTTCTCAGAAACTCGTAACGCCGACTCACAGATGTCATCGTCCATGCCTCTGATCCCTATAGAAGGACGGAGATGATGAGTGAATTGTAGACTCTGGTCTATGTTTGTGGAGGGAGGATTTTGCTTTCCAGTTGCCTACTTAGTCTGAAGTAGCACCTGATGTCAAGAGTTATTCTGCGTTTGATTTCGAAGCTAACATTGTTATTTATTGGTGCTAATGCTGGATCCAAGATAGACGAAATTATCTACTACTTCGAAGTTTTGACTATAAGCAGTGAGTGCGACGACTTTTTGTTTCACGGCAGAAGATATTTCGTCTTGCCCTCGTTCACTATCAGACCCATTTACTTCGCTATCTTACCCCCAGTCAATTCGGGCTCTCTCTTTTTTTGCCGGTAAATGCGTTTCGATTCTTAGTGTCGTTGACGTACGTTTTTTCGATCTGGTTAGTGGCTTTTCGATCCGGAGACAGCCTATGCTGAAATCTAGCACTATAGTTAACATATTTCGGGCCCCAGCGGAGTCGATCAGCCTCAACCCATTTGGGGATGTTCATCAGGGAGAGTGAATTTAGCGACCGTTGTACCAAAGATACCTTCTTTGCCCACGCAGGATGTTGACATCGTGGAGGGGTCAGTTCTCATAGGTGTGCTGCAAGTGCTCATAGAAGACATGTTTGGTAAGATCGTTCTTTTCTTCCGTTGGGGCGTGGTCGCAAATCAGCGATATGTTGAAGAACCTCGCTTTGATGCGGATTGTAGCTAGACGTTCATCCACCTGTCTCTTCCACCATGAATTCCACACCAAATTTTCGCTCCCTTATATGGCCATTGTAGTAAATGCCACAAAGACCTACTCGTCTCAGTCCTTGTCCCGTCCGTCACATTACTTGAACGGCGGTGATGTCAGCCATTATTTTTACGAGGACATCAACCAGCTGGGCAGCGGCACCTTTCCAATTAAGGGATCGGACATTCCAGGTGCATACGCTTAAATCGTAATCCTTAATGCGTTTGCAGTGGTCGTCATCAAAAGGAGGGTCTCTCATCCGAGGCTGTTGTTTCCTTTTCATTGGGGGCGTTTCCAAGTGCTGATTTACCTTCTCACTTTAGCTTACTTTCAAACGGATGTTTTTTGGGAGGATACATGGTCTAAGACCAGAAGTCGTGTGCTGCTTGAGCCACATGTATAAAAATCGTTTCTAGGCACTAACAACTGAATGACGCTCACAGAATTTTCCTCCCTTGCGTGAACTTCTACTCCATTCTCTGCTTTGCCATTAAGGAGATAAAATCCGAATCGAAGAAGGTCTTGAAGGTTATACCGGAAAAATACTATATCGACTGTTTCGAGGATTGGAAAAAGTGTTGAAATAAAAAGGAAATGTATATTTTATAAACAAATTCAGTTTACTTTTTGATCACAAAGTATGTAACATATGTACATACGTAAGTATAGAGAAAAACATGAACAAATAAAATGAAATTAAAGTCCATCTATTTTAGTCTTTGGATGCATTTATAACTAAGAATTCAAGCCAACTTAGATAATAGGATTTTTAATGCTAATCATTTTCGAGGAATTTTAAATTTGTTTGCTCTTTCTGCTGCGAAAACCAAGTACTGTCTACATTCTCTTGTATGAAGGAAACATGCGAATTTTATTATAATGATTTTCAGATTGTATATAATTGTACGTTATAGATTTTCGTTCGATATTTGTCTAGTTTCTTCAATAGACTTAATAGGAATATAGTGGAAAAGCCTGAAACTTAAAAAATTAAGACGCAAACCGGAAATTTTGCATAACTTCCTTAATACTATAATAGCATTTCAAATTAAACCATCACCAAATGTTGCACAAAGTACATTAGCTTTGTTCATCTTATAGTTTATTGTGTTAATTAAACATCAAAAAAGAAAAATACATATTTAGGGAATCATCTGCATCACGTATTAAGTATTGTTGGAAAATCAAAAAAGGGCTTACATGCTGTTCGAACTCGATGATTCACATTGACTTACTGTTTTTTCTTTCAATTGGCCTTTCAAAGCTCTGTACAACTTTGAAATCAAAATTTCTTGAACGAAGTAGACGAAACCGAAATTGCGCGTGATTATTTGTTATGGTAATAGTGCTCTGCTCAATCCAAAATTGGGTGACCCCACAATCTGTGCCAACAACGACGGGATAAGTCTCCTAAACATCGCATATAAGGTTCTATCGAAGGTATTGTGTGAAAGATTAAATCCCACCGTCAAAAAACTGGTTTCGACCTTATCAGTGGCGCTTTAGACTTGGGCAATCAACAACCAACCAGATATTCACCATACGCCAAATCTTGGAAAAGACCAGAGAAAAGCGAATAGACACGCACCACCCCTTCGTCGATTTCAAAGCTGTTTTTGACAGTACGGAAAGGAGCTGCCTTTATGCCGCGATGTCTGAATTTGGTATCCCCGCAAAACTAATACGGTTATATAAACTGACGTTGAGCAACACCAAAAGCTCCGTCAGGATCGGGAAGGACCTCTCCGAGCCGTTCGATACCAAACGAGGTTTCAGACAAGGCGACTCCCTATCGTGCGACTTCTTCAACCTGCTGCTGGAGAAAATATTTCAAGCTGCAGAACTTAATCGAGCAGATACAATCTTTTATAAGAGTGTACAGCTGCTGGCGTATGCCGATGATATTGATATCAATGGCCTCAATAGCCGCGCCGTTAGTTCTGCTTTCTTCCAGACTGTATAAGGAAGCAAAGCAAATGGGTCTGGCAGTGAACGAGGGCAAGACGATATTTCTGTCATCAAACAAACAGTCGTCGCACTCGCGACTAGGCTCCACGTCACTGTTGACAGTTATAACTTCGAAGTTGCAGATAATTTCGTCTATCTTGTAACTAGTATTAACAGCAACAACAATGTCAGCCTCGAAATCCAACGCAGAATAACTCTTGCCAAAAGGTGCAACTTTGGACTGAGTAGGCAACTGAGAAGTAAAGTCAAACAATTCGTCTCTGGACAAATAAAAACCAAAATCTACAAGTCACTCATTATTCCCGTCCTGCCATATGGTGCAGGACGATGACAACATCTGATGAGTCGATGTTGCGAGTTCTCGAGAGAAAGGTTCTGCGAAAGATTTGTGGTCCTTTGCGCTTTTGACAGCGGCTACGCTGGACGAAAACAATCCACCTCTCAAAGTATCCGCCGGGGGAAGCAGAGGAAGAGGAAGACCACCACTCTGTTGGTCAGTGCAGATGGACAACGACCTGGCTTCGCTTGGAAAACGACCTGGCTTCGCTTGGAATTTCCAAGTGGCGCCAAACAGCGAAAACAAAGGCCGACTGGCGCGCTGTTGTAAACTCGGCTATAACCGCATAAGCAGTGCCTAATATCAATATAATAAATACAAGTGCAGTTAGGTATGCAGTAATGAGTTTATTTATGTATTTATTCGGTGACTTAATTGTTCAGAAAAATTGACGGAGCTTAATATACTTAATTATTCGAATTAATTGTCTTTCAATACAATAACGTATTATATGTAATATCTTAACGGAAATAATTTTTCTAACTATCTCATATTAAAGTAGTTGAGTATATAATCGTTATGTAAATAACAAAAAAGTTAAGATAATACATATAGATTACAACTGGATAAAACACTTTGGAAAAATTGCTCGTATATCCGAAATTTGCATTCATTATAGCTATTATAATTGTTTTAGGTTAGAAAACTGGTCTGAGTGACTATAAGAAAAGGTTTTGAATTTTCATCTTTTCTTGTAAAAGTTAACTTTTTAGATCCTTAGTATGAATTGTTATTAGAACAACATTAGTACAATATTTTTAATATATTTAACAAGGAGGTAGATAAGTAAATTTCATATATAATTTTTTCCGTAAGCCTGATTGACTGTTAGTTTAGCTAAATTGGGTGAAAATAAACTAATTTGGATTAAGAGTTATGAAGTGAAACAAGAAACGATGGGTCGAGTGAAACAGGAAACAAACAAAGTTTCGAAAGTTCTTATATTGCATTGGGGACAAAATTTAGGTATGCAGCATGTTGCTATCAAACCACAATAAGTTGATATATTTCAGGCCAAGTAGAAAGTGACCATAACACACATTAAATGAACATCAGTTGTGCTACATTTCTTCGCTATCCATTCTAAATAAAATATTCAAAATGACGTTATTTGTAGTTTGATTTGTAGGCGTGATTGTTGCTCGATTAATAAAGGGGGTGATGAAAGATTTATTACGTAGGATCGAAAATTTTTGAAATATTATATTATGCAATTAGACAGTATATAGGACGTGATTACCATCACATGTTTCCTATTTTGTAACATGAACTTCTTAGCAGCATGAAATGTGAAAATCCTATAATAATTAATATATTATATGTATAATATATGAATTCGTCACTCAATGTATTTAGTCCTCCTCTGCTCTAACTAATACTGGTTATCGGAAACCTGTCTCTTAACTTAAGCAAATTGTATGCACTGTTAAATGCTTTTTTCACACCCTTTAAGTACCTGAGTTAAACAATCGTATTTATTTTTTCGTTTTTGTGTTTGCTGAATTTTACAAACATAATCGTAAGTTGCGAAAGGTTTTCTATAGCAATTTGCATTTACAAATAAATTAAACGACGATGTTCGACTAGTTTTTAAGAAAATATTAGCGTCAAAACAAACGCTCGTATTCTAAACAACTAAGTAAATACATCGCGCCTACAAAAAGCTTTAAGCATTATTTTCATATTACTTACATATTTATGCGCGAAAATTGCGTTTTGCCGCCTAACTTGGGCAAATTCCATACAAACATGAAATGACGTCAAAAAATAATCAAAACGACATTCTCGAAACAAAATTCCAAAAATACTCAGGCCCAACAACTATATTGAGTATTAGCAGCTTTATTGAATATTGAAGTGCCTAAGTCAAATCGTTCACGAAATATTTATGTATGTATGGTGTCTAATATGTTAGTGCCCGAAAAGGCGGCGCAACTGTCGCGGTTCCACTCCTTGTCTGTCACTGAGTTTATCGAAAGCGACGCGATTCTATTGAGTTTTGCTTCCGCTTGCCACTTTTGTACTGTGCTGGCACTCAGAACAATTAGCACGTCGGTTTTAGTCATTGTTCGGCCGTAGATGAG
This sequence comes from Bactrocera tryoni, assembly GCF_016617805.1. NCBI lineage: Eukaryota > Metazoa > Arthropoda > Insecta > Diptera > Tephritidae > Bactrocera > Bactrocera tryoni. The sequence goes on from NC_052501.1 coordinate 35,647,665, forward strand.
AGCCTCATTTAAATCTAGAGCGTGCCGAATGCTTACCGCTCAGTACGTTTAAAGTCCAAAAATTCACAGGCCATGTAATGATATGGTCACAAAGCCTTCTGACTCAGGTTGATGTGTACCACTTGTCTTATTTTATTTATTTACCCTCGGCGGGCGGCTGTCGTTGCTTGTCGCGTGCCTCTGAGTTGTTGCTTTGGAACCATAATGCTCGTTGTAAAATCTGATTATGGAAGTGACAAACTGTATTTGACGTCAATTAGTCAATTAGTAGTTTTATGTATTTAATTACGTAAATTATATTGTCAATACCGATTCATATATGCATTTCAATTATTAGGACAAGGAAGTATAAGCACAGCTATTATTGGTTAGTATTTATTAAATAATTTAAACTTGAAATTGCCCAAAGTTTTGCTTCAGAGAAAACGTGATTATTGCATGATCGCATTAACAATTTAGTTAATAAATATTATTTGAAAAAAATAATACTTTTGCAAATTCAATGAGCTCAAAATTGTAAGCTTGAAGCCTTCTAGGGTGTACCTAGTGATAGCTAGTAGTAATAACTTGTTCTAAGTTGTCTAATGTATACAAAAATGTAACTTTCTAACGTGAAAATACAGTATAAAGTGTTTATTTGAAGTGGGAAATATCTTTTGAAAACTGAAAACCGTATTTAGATAGCATATTGATGGTCAAATGTACTTGAAGTAAGCTATGTGTATAGACTTAATATTCTTTACTAACAGCCTTTCATAATCTATATTAATTAATTTGCAAATGTTGAGAGTAGTTAGTGTTTATTCTAATAACACATCTCTTTAATTAAAAGTGAGAAAGCTGAAAATTTCCGACGAATTCATTGACATCTCAATACGATATCCCTCTTGATGCTAAAAATATATTTTTGTTTACTAATTTTTAATTTATTTAATAAAGTATAGTCGCTTTTGAATTGATTGACAAACTTAATTGACCTAATACGATTTGAGATATGAAGTTCAAAATAATTGCAGTACAAACACCATTTATGAAGAAACAGTGCGCGATTCGTCAAGATATATCATTTCTGATATTTCTTTTATAGAATCTAAAAGAGCTTCGTTAGATTGAAACATACATGGCCATATGAGTACTGAACGTAGTGGACGTCCTAAACACGCTTTTGCCGACAAATACATAAAAATTCCGACATTTTTTTGGAAGCCCGTAAAATGAAATTGATCGAGATTGCTGAACTGACATTTAAAGCTATTAAGGAAACATGTTGAACAAACGATTTACGAATAATTGCCTACGTGAAAGAAGAGTAAGTGCTACCAAAACTCACAGTCAAGTATCGTGCATCAAATGGATGAACACGATTTTGCTTGTTTTCGCATTCAATAAGGTATTCACACCGAATATTTTATTGTGGTAATTCGAATTTTACGAATTGATAAAGCTGTTGCGAACAACTCTAATAAACTCTAGGTACCCAGTGACTTTACCTACCTTTTTCAAATCAACGAACTTTTTTCTAAAGATGGAATATAACTATTATTGGTGTATCGCTTGCAACTGTAATGGTTAATTCAATCGAATTTTGCAAAATAATATGCTTTTCTTGGATATATTCTTCTTCTTCTTAATTGGCGTAGAAACCGCTTTCGCAGGACTTTTCTCTCGAGAACTCCCAACGTCGACTCATCAGATGTTGTCATCATCCATACCTCTGCACCGTATAGCAGGACGGGAATAATGAGTGACTTGTAGAATATGGGTTTTGTTCGTCGCGAGAGGACTTAACTTCTTAATTCCCTCCTAAGTCAGAAGTTGGCGTTGTTCTGCGTTGGATTTCGAGGCTGACATTGTTGGTGGTGTTTACGCTGGTTCCAAGATAGACGAAATTATCTACAACTTCAAAGTTATGACTGTCAACAGTGACGTGAGTGCCAAGTCGCGTGGGCGACGACTGTTTGTTTGATGACAGGAGATATTTCGTCTTGCCCTCTTTCACTGCCAGACCCATTTGCTTTGCTTCCTTATCCAGTCTGGTGAAAGCAGAACTAACGGCGCGGCTGTTGAGGCCAATGATATTAATATCACCGGCATACGCCAGCAGCTGTACACTCTTATAAAAGATTGTATTTGCTCGATTAAGTTCTGCAGCTCGAAATATTTTCTCCGGCAGCAGGTTGAATAAGTCGTACGATAGGGAGTCGCCTTGTTTTAAACCACGTTTGGTATCGAATGGCTTGGAGAGGTCCTTCCCGATCCTGACGGAGCTTTTGGTGTCTCTCAACGTTAGTTTACACAGCCGTATTAGTTTCGCGGGGATACCAAATTCAGACATCGCGGCATAAAGGCAGCTCCTTTTCACACTGTCGAAAGCAGCTTTGAAATCGACGAAGGGGTGGTACGTGTCTATTCTCTTTTCACGGGTCTTTTCCAAGAATTGGCGTATGGTGAATATCTGATTGTTGATTTCCCAAGTCTAAAGCCACACTGATAAGGTCCAATTAGTTTGTTGACGGTGGGATTTAATCTTTCACGAGAAGTATGGATTGAAATATTTCTTTGAAACAGAATACCAAAGTGTTAACATAGGCAGTTATTGTGCATAGTATATTTGTGTGTATATACATACGTATATATAAACAATCATATAAACGTAAATGTATGTATGTATGCCGAAATGTTTACAAGTTCGCGTGATAAACGATAAAACAAACTGCCGCTAATTCTTTATTGGCGTCCACGTTGCGGTTCATGGTTAAGTGGCCAAAGTCCAATACATCCGAAAATTTCAAACAAGTCAAATGAAGTACAAGAATCAACGCTAACTGTGATGGTAGTAATGCTTCATCATCAACGCCAACTACAAACCAGACAATTCATGCAATTGACACCCAAATACATACGCATTTTCTATCTACATGTACTTACATATATCTATGTACATATGTAAATTTGTATATAAGTATGTGGAGAATCGGCTTGTCAAGCAACAAACTGCTGTCTAGTTCGCCGCTCTGGTACTATCATCTTAAATTTATTTTACGAGCTACTACGTTAAACCGCACTTTATAGAATTCACACATGTAGTATTTCCAACACAAACATCCAAATGTGCACAAATGTATACTTATACATATATATGTGTATATATCTATATAATATATAATAACAAAGAAATAAGCAATCCAACCAACAAGACGCGATGCTGTGGCTCTCAGATTCCACCAGTTACCAGTCATTAAAATCTCAGTCTCCCCTTTGCATTCTGTTATACAAGTATCTCGGACGCGTGTATGCAGCTTTAAATAAAACACATATGTATATACATAGTATTAACACTATTCAATTTTGAAACTAGCAAACACGTTTTCACCAATATTTAGCATATTTTATGCGAGTGTATTTATGTACATATGTACATACCCACATATATGCACTATATACACGTATACATAATATTATATTTTTTATCTCATGTCCAAAATATTTTCAATTATTCGGTTTTCCTTTTTTTATTTATATTTTTACTTAAGTGGTGGGTAAAGCCGAAATTTTTGCATCGACAGCAAAGCATAAATGTACCGTAATAAAACGGACAGACACATATGTATGTACCTAGTTAGCAAAAATATGTGTATGTGTGTTGGACTAGCAAAACAGCGCACAAAAAAAAATCGGCAAATAGGGAAGTGCCAAATCCAAATGATCCATCGATTATCTATTCTAGCCATAAATACTCGTGTAGCCTAACAAAAGCCGAAATAAAATAAACGAAATACTCTCATTATATAAATACCGGTATGCACATACATAAATAAATATTATGTCTGTGAGTGTTTTGGCTCAAATGGATTATGAATTAAATTCGAATAATATGCTAAACGCTCGAAAATCACATGCCAAAGCTAATTAACGCACGTAACTAGCGCGAGATACACTTGGAGAAATTATGACTTCTAGTGTATTTTCAATTATGGTGGAAAAATGTAATTTCAGAAAAAGGAAAACAAATGAAAACTGATTTTACTCGAAAATAAAATTATTTGGTTAACGTTTCACTTTCCATAACGATAAGTTTTGATCCAACCTCTGCAACATACTTATAATGAGTCCGACCAATTCCAGTTACATGAAAATGTATTCAGTACGTACATAATTATTAAAGTCTGGCTAAGCTAATAGGGTTTGATTGAAGGCTGATAACCTCATTTTTGTAAGGTAAGTTGAAAAGCTTCATTTAAAAGCATGTTCACGTTTTTACGTCGACTGTTATCGTTCCAAGAAAATCCACCGGTTCTTCTGAGTGTTGGAAAACAACTAAATACGATTACGATTACGTACAATTTGAAATATAAGGTTGTTATTTGTCTATGAAAGGAAAATCGTCAGATTGCCTAAGTTTTAGGCAATAAGTTCACTAAGATGCATGGTGAATACACAAAATTTGTGTCGGAAAGTCACTCCATCCATCAATAACGATTTTAAACGACGATATGTTCGAATCAGATATTCGCTTTCTGTAAGATAACATTCGAACTTAAGAATCTATAAGACTTTGTCAGTTGGATGTTTCGGTTAGGTTTAACCTTTCTCAACTAAAAACACAGAAATTTCCAGATTTATTTAAAGTGAAATATAAAATATTAAACAAGTAAAGAAGGACATTAGGTTTGAAAGTTACACGGGTTCCAGAGCAATTTGTCTTCCGATTTTATCCATTTTGGACACAAAGATAGATTATAAAAAAAACACGCTACCTCAATTCTATTAAAATAACTCACACAATTGCAGATATATTTGCGGAAGGAGTCAAGTGCATGTTTGAAAATCGCTCTATTACGTATGTATGTATATAGGGGCTAAAGAAATTATTGACCCGATTCAGCCCTTTTTTGACATACGGGGAAACTATTATTAGGAAATGATGCTCTCCGAATTGACCAAATTGACCCATATTTTCGATAAAAAGTTTTCGTACTGGGACCTACGAATGTTAAGTTAATATTATGGACCAAATTTCGTCGATATCGGTGAAGTATGTACATATATATGGCTTTTCACCCAAATGTGGGCGGTGCCACTTCTATCGTCATCCTATGTCATTCCAGGTGTGAAATTTAGTTGCTCTGAAATATTTATTTAGTGATATATTGCGCTTTTAGTAGTTTTACACGGAACCGTTATATGGGAAGTGGAAGGGATTATCACCTAATTTCATCCAATATTACAGTGTTGATAAGGATGCCTTGAGCGAACTTAGTTAGTAAAGCTTAAGTGGCTTAGAAGATACATTTAGTAAGCCAATGGGAGAGCAGGGCCGGGCCCATCCAAGATTTTCATCGTACAAGTGTCACTTGCTAATGCGATCCCCTGTGCCAAATTACAGTCTATATCTGAATTTAGTGCTTAGTTATGGCATTATATAGGTTTTCGCTTATAACATTTTGCGAGTGTGGCAATGCTCCGATTAGGCTCATCTACGAACTCGTTCTCACTTTTTAAATTTTAACGCTTGCACGAATGGACGGCAGACCGACAGTCACCCGTATTTCAATTCGTCTCGTCATCCTGATCATTTATCAGTTATATACATATATGTATACAACCTTATATCTATCTCCGCTAGTTTTAGGTGATACAAGCGTTAGGAATATACTCTGTAGCAACATGTATCAAGAGTAGGAATGAAAGTTTGAAGAGCTCTTACTTTAATCGATCACTCTACTATTAAGTAAGTCTATCTTAGATCGGTGTCAAGGATGAGGAAATTAGAAAAATTAGATTGGGTACTTTAAAATAACATAAAATAATATATTTGAATCCAATATATCCAATATAGTAAACATACCATACAGTCAAGCATTAATTTTTGTGCAACTGATCAAATTTTTTTCAGTATACCGATACTTAAAAGCGTTTTGAACTTGACTCCAAAATTGTTTCTCGAACATTTTTTGTTAATATGATTTTCGGCTGTTTGTTCGTTACTTCATTTGTTTTTTTGCGTTCACCGAAACTCACCATATGAATGTATGTGTATGTAAATTTAAATATTTCGGTTATATTGGCATCGTGGGATTCTCTTACCAAATATGGCACAGTCTCTTAACTAAGCTGATAATGACCACACTTTAACGGTTGCTAGTACGGAGGTGTGTAGGTTCAATGTATTTAATGCAAATAAACATCAATATGCGGGCACTCTTCTATGTATGTAGATGTTTACATATATACATATGTCAATACACACAGCCGCCTGTCTTTGTGGCAAAAATCGCATAATCAAGCAGATTTTTTTGTGTACCAAGCACTATGAATTCGTTTTGCGCACTTAGATATGTACATACATTACTTGTTCCAGAAATTTCCATTTATTGTGCGCAGTCATAGTGCGAATTTGGGGATTTCGCGAATAAGCGGCAAGTGTAACTGAATTCGAAATCACGCTCTGATGAATTTTTACTTTCATTACTCAGTTTCAATACGACTTGTACCTCTTTAGTATATCGTCATCACTTATGTACATACTTATGTATATGTATATGTATGCAGTACGGCATCATATACGTAAATACGTATGGCAAGTTAATGGAGAAGCGCGCGCTATGTCAGCACTGTCACCTGCCCTACCAATCCCCCACCGGTCTCCGTGATGGCTTTAATTGCCAGCAGCGACTGATTGGTTTGACCTTAACAAGACCGGCTTCAAGCTCTCCGCATAAGATACTCGTATTCACACTAAAAAAATACAACAAAATTTTTGTGCTGGTGTATGTGTGTGTGAGTGGAATGCAGCCATACATACATCCATATATACTCGTTTGGGGAGGTATGCACGATTACGATTTGTTGCCGCCGAAATGGGCACGTATCGGTTAGCCGCTGAAGTATTTAGGGCCTAAACACATAGTATGTATGTACGACAAAACAACAAAAACAGATCCATACGTATACATACATACATACATAAACTCACATATGAGTATAAGCGAGTGTTGTTATTGTCATATTTTAAAAGCTCTTCGCGTTGTTGATGATCACGCTGCATTCACGCTTGCAATTTTTACTCACATATGTATGTACATACGTTATGGATACACCTGCATGCTAACATACAAATAAATCTCAGAAAAAACCTTTTGTTCGCAGCCACAACAATTCACTTGACTTCGCTGAATTATTCATGGAATGCAGGAGGGGTGGTTCCAGATTTGGCAGGCATTCCATTTACAGTTTTGGAGTTCATGATCACAATTTCTAATTTTGGTCATTTCTGTGTCCGTTCATGCACACGCATACATACATATGCACGTGTGTTTTTATGTGTCTTTATTGTTATTATTGACATTGTGAATTTCAAGGCCAAAAGCGCACAAGATATGCCTACAAATAAGCTGCGGCTAATTGGTCAAATATTAATGCATACATATATGTATATGTATATACATCTTCTGTGCTTTTAAAACTTTTACGGTAGAAAACAAGTACAACATATTTTTGCAATACTTTTAAAGGCGAAAGATAATACATTAACATGAATAATTGGCAGAGTTTCTGAGCCACAGGATATGTATGTATATAATGCACTTACCTTTACATACATTATAAACTCATTTTGAATGACGTCAATGAAAAATCTATCAGTATTAAGATTGATAAGATTGACTACACACGATCACATAAAAAGTGCCTACAGGCACAGTGATTCCTCCGTTTGAGTCCTTGACCCGAATGTTGGAGGTATCACCGAAATGCATGGCCGAATAAGAGACTGTTGTATTTCTGCTGTCCTGTTACTTGTTATCTAAAGTGATACGGCTGGTTCTCAAAATAAACGGGAACAATAATACCAAACGCCATTAAAAACCACAAATAATAATAACAACAAGAACAATATCAGATATCTATTCCGAGAAATCTTAAAGAACCTTTTTAAACCCTGAACATGGTTGTATCAGCTAAAAGCAAACGTCAGAGATCCTATAAGATGTATGTATGTACATACATATATATACATGGTTGGCGTAACGAGCTGTGATGATTTAGTCATGCCCGTTTGTCTGTCTGCCTGTGTACATGTGATCCCCCGGTGTTTGAGAGGTATTTGACAAGGTATTTCACAAAATTTGGAATAGATTATAACCGAAGGTATCTCTACCATATCCGAAGAAATTTCTCTGTCGCACAATTTCACCGATCTAACTCAAGTCTTTATAGGGGAACCGTTTTTTTCACAAGGTATCTGCATGAGATACATTCTCTAAAAAAGTTTTTTAGATCGGATCACTAAACCGTCCGAACATGTAGTTCATATCAAAGCACAATAGCACATAGCTGCCTTTTAGATTGGCCGATCAAGATTTATAATATTAATTATATTTATATTATGACTTCTACTCAGTAGATAATATAAACACCAGGCAAGGTACATATTTATTTCTATTTAAGGCAATTTGATTTTACTATATTACTCACCATGCCTGACTGACTCATCAAAAGTAACATAAACTCATACAAAATTTCCATCTTCATTAACCGCAAATTAACAGAGTAGCATAAACGAATTGAAAACGAAATTACACATTTCAATTTGTAAAGATTTCCTATTTTTCATACCCACATGCCAAATACGTTCACTCGTTCTAGATTTCAGCACCCACTTTCCACTTTACGCCATGAGATCACTAATTTTTAATTTTCAAATACTTGTATAACTTTTTAGCACATATGTAATAAAGGTGTGTGTATGTAAATTCATCATGACTAAGCTAATTTTAATCCAGCGACGCTGCTGCTTAGTCGCTTGTCGTCTGCACCAATACCGTTGAGTCCAAAGTCCATGAAAGAGTTTCGCGTTATTTTGCAAAACGACCGGTGACTAAAAATTGAAATATCCAATAAATATGAAGCTAATGTAGACAACTTTAATATAAAATGTTTCTAATATAGGTATATACTATATATTTTACTTGGCTTAAAAAATAATGTTTGCTTAACAAATGGTTAATTAAACTTTTCAATGGGCTCTGATTATCTTTTGTACTTTTGCGGAAGGATGTTGATTTGTACTGGTTAGTGAGTATTTGTAATGCAAGGGCACCGCGATATTCGGCCGATTGATCACTGTTTCCGAGTCGTAAGCATAGTTCCAAGAGTCATCGCCAGTAATAAAACGTTTGATGACATATTGGAAAGATCTCTGACTGTTAATCGTTTTAAGCACCAATTCCCTCATTTTATTGACATGTTGATCATCCGTTAATGTTGAGGGCCGTCTTGGACGTTGTTCTTCGTCAACGGGTTCTCGACCTTCTTTGAATAATTTTTACCAAACAAAAACAGTTGTTCGCGACAAATAATTATCACCGAAGGCCTCTTCGAAAATTCTGAAAGTTTCTTCACCGGACATTTGATTCTCCACACAAAATTTAATGAAACTTCTTTGTTGAATAATTTTACTAATCGTAAAAATCGCCAAATGCACTTTATATACGTCAGAAAGTCAGGCAAAAAAATATTTCGACAAATGCGTTTTTGCGCGAATTTGATCAGATATCTTCAATAAATTTACCAAAGACTATTACCCTTGGTACAATTTTCGAATAAATTATTCAAATCAGTCTACTATAGCATATAGCTGGCTTTAAAGCTGACCGATAAAAATCAAGAAAAACATCACTTTATACCTTTTTGTGATAAAAAACAATTCCTGATTCGACTCAAATTTCTGTTCCACCTCTAAATTTGTTTAAGTTAAGCAAAAAACGGATAACAAGTACGGAAGACACATTCGGGGAAGCAGTGTCGAATCGGCCCAATCTTTTTGTATTATGAAGCCCTTTAATAGTTTTAACCTTTCCAGGTAGGCGATATAGATCACGCCTTTTAAATTTCTGAAAACGGAAACCATCACCTGATCGACCGATAGGATAGTTCGTCTTCTTTGGAATAGGCTTGCCGGGTGAATTATAATTTTTGGACACTTTATCTATATACAACATCCAAGCGTTCTGTAGGTACCAAACTTAAAGAATTTTTAACTTTTTTAAACAATAAAGCTACTTTAGTTTAAAGCATATTACTAAAACATGTTTTTTCATTAATTCGCTTTTGCTTTGGCTTGCTTTTCCCTTGACGATGATACGTGCTCATTATAACAATAGCTCGACAAGTTCATGCACTCAAAAATTACAGTAAGCTTTCGGGTATGAAAAATTCGGGTTTTTCATAATAAACACTTCGATATGGTAAACAGGTTTTTTTTAATTTTTTTATGGCTACCGACAAAAGGCCAAAGTGATTTACAACCCATGTAGAAGTTTGGTTGCACTTTTGTTCAAGTCAACACCTCCGCAGCACGTTTCTCCGAATACTCAAGAAAGCAGTAAGGCACATACTCAAAATTCCACAAACACTGCCCTGAATTGTCAACAAGCGCAAGCGCGACTGCAATTGACGCTGAAGTTCAATTATGTTATTTGTAGACCATAATGTTCTCAGTTGACTAATTTAGCCGGTCTTCGAGTATTGCCCAACATACACTTATTTATGCACATACTATATGTCTGTGTTTGGTTGGCGAATGATAATGTGCCAAGATTTTCATAAATTGCGTTTTAGCCTACAAACAACTGCCAAAGCATAAACGATCATTTGGTTACAAATATACATACATATGTATGTTTAGTATTTGATTACATAATATGTGTGCACTATGTACATATGTTCATATAAACGTTCCGATTTTCCGAACTTCAATGTAAATTTTGTATTTGCTTCAAAAATAAGAATAATGGCAAACGGTTCACATCCACAACAGGAATTTCGGGCATATCCGAAACAACACCCACTTCATATTTAGGTACAAAGACTTGTCAGGTGAAGAGCATGACCCAATTTGGAATTTAAATCCGATCGGTTGTAAGGTATACCCAACACATCCATTTCTGCAAGAAATAGTTCAGTGAACCATGGAATTTGAAGTCCTTCGCACACTTAACAAATAAGTAGGGCCGGTTTTGACTAATATTTTGATAACAAACTACCAGGCAATTACTCTTAAAATTATCAGCAGTTGAGTTTTACAATAAAATGGCACTCTACCAAAGATGCATATTTACGGACAATGTTTTTATTCTAAAATTGACTTGGCTTTTGCAAAGATATCAAATTAAGCCGAATATGTTCTTGAGATGATTATTTAAAAATCGCACTACCCACAGGACGAGTTATGCACTACATTGATTATTTTCGCGCCGACCATCAAACCATCAAACTCGTTCGGATTGACTCGAAAAGTTTCTAAAATTTCTTAGTTTCAACAAGTAAGAAAGCGTTAAGTTCGGGTGTAACCGAACATTTTATACTCTCGCAACTTGGAAGGATCAATGCTGGGGAAATACCTCCAGGAGCTGGACGAAGTTGTGAAGAGATTACAATTAAACTAAACTTCTTCAGCACTTCCGTAAGGGGCGGAGATGGGGAGTCGAAGTGCAGGTACAGTGCCACCAAAAGCAGTGGGAAATTGGCCATTTTTCATTTAATTTGAGTTATTAGCAGATATTGAAAGCTTGGCGGCCAATAAAACCAGTCTAACTCAGCGACCATTTCCGCGTCAGTCTCAGTTTTCTGTCCCGACGCACGACTTGTTGAGGGAAATCCTCATCTCCCTCTCTCTGCGAACTGGACGACTTTGCTCCCGGGTGTACTCCGGTGGATGTCTTGGCGGTTTCATCTGCCTCTCTCTCACGTAGACGGTGTCTTGTTCAACGTCCAATTTTGACACCAACTCCTGTAAATGCGTACCATCTCGGATCTAAAATTTAATGTCTGTTCTTCTTCTCTTTTCATTGGGTGCGTTTTTTACGTGGCGGGTCCCAAACTCAGCGCACAACCCTGCGGAGGGGATGTTTCGCCTTCTCACTTTAGTTCGCCTTCAAAAGGATGTTTTTAGGCTACCCAGAGGATACTTGGTCAAAGACCGGAAGTCATGAGCTGCTTGAGTCATATGTAAAAGAATCGTTTCTGGCCACTCTCAAGTGAATGGCGATCAGAGAACTTTCCACACTTGCGTGAACTTCTACACATGACTCCATCCTCCAAATTTTACCTCTTTAAACAGTATCCCAAGAGGTATCGAAAAGATCTTTACTGCGCAAATTTGGGTATATAGGTTGAATGTTTTAGGGGACATGTACATTAAACCTCTTCGGGGACTGGACCACGAACGCTTTTTAAAGATTTTCAAACCACAAATGAATGCGACTTGTTGCACCAAATTAAACTTTTATATCTAAATATACGGTATGACAGGGGTCTGATTCCGCAAACCTTTTTGCTCCGGTCTTATCGGCTTTGAAAAACATTGGTGCTTTTTGCTTATTAACAAAATTTCTTTTTACTGATTTTATTGCGATTTGCTTGTTTCGTTAATAGGATGCGTAATTTATTACGGCAAATTGAAAAATATATAAGTACCGTAACAAATAGACCAATCGAGACGGTTTTAAGATGTATTACGTGGGGAATAGCACTGGTTTCTGGTATCCAGGAAAATGTGTAGTGAACAGTTTGTAAAACAAGGAATACCCTTCATAAAAGAAAAGAGCTGCATAGAATAACTTGATTTTGATTGGTCAGTTTTAATGGCAGCTATATCGGCGACAAGTTCGTGTACAAGTATATACAGACACACAGTCAGCTGGGCATGGCTACGTAGGTTGTCTTTAAATTTTGGGATTCGAGAACCGAAACATATTTTAATCGTTGAAAGGCGCTTTATGTTTTTCATTATATTCTTTACATTTTTGCATGCGTTTGAACCAATTCTTGAAGAACACTGACTGACGTATCTCCAAAACATGCCTTTTGAACGCATCAACCGGCTCTACAGGTGCCGAAAATAACCTCTAGTTTATTTTTTACGAACGGGAATAAACAGAAGTCATTCGGTGTCCAGACAGGATCAAACCGATGTTTTGTGTGCTCAAAAAAGCAATTATTTCAGTCGATGTGTGAGAGCTAACATTGTCGTGGGGAAGAGTTTTCCGCAGTTGGGCTTTCCCAATTTCTTGAAAGACAACTGACAAATAAATTTGCTTGGAACTGCTTCGTGAGCGAACAACTCATGTGGGATTCTGCTCATCTTGAAACACCCATACAGTCGATTGTTGTTTACTTTCGGGTTTATATGGGTAAATCGACGATTCATCACCTGTCAAGATGTCATATACGTGTCTCGAAGCACCGCGATCGTATTTTGTGAACATTTCTCTCGACCAAACGTATCGAACATTTTTTTTTAGCGATCGACAAATTGTGTGGGATCCAAAAACAGAAACAAATCCAATGTATGCTAATCCCACTATATCCTATCAGTCGAAATTTGTCTTGGTGTGATCTACGACCTCGATTTAATTCACATACCATCGATAAACAATGGTCCTTGATGGAACATCATCGTCAAAACATGAATTAAGTTCATCTATGCACTCTCGATGAGTTAATCCATGTCGAAAGTTGTAACAAAATAATCGCTCATTCTACTCGTTCCACATGCATAAGAATATCATTGCATATAATAACGATAATGGAGTGTGTATATGTTTGGATAACAACCTCTGGTATGAGTTGCCTTCTGACAGCACCCATTAGTTTATTATTTTACAAATGAACCTAATCGGAATAAGCACAAATACGATTTTGGTAATATAGTGATAACGACGCCATCTACAGGAATTTTAGTATGTCTTTGATCTTCTTCCTAGTACCAATATAAAATCAGAAAATTTTATTTCACACTTGCGACTTACCTTTTCGTTAACAATCTCTCGTATTATCAAAGTGTGATCGAAATCAGATGATCGTGCACAAGCCACGAACAAATACCTAAGCATTAACTTTATATTGTTAAAATTTGTTACTGGGAACAGAAAAGATGAAATCAGATCTCACCATGTTCGAGATATTAAATCTCAAAACATTGGTTGAATTTCCTACCGCTGAACAACGAAAACTAAAACGCACAAAGGCAGTAAAGCAGTAAAGGCAAAGGTAATTGAACGTATATTACAGTGTGGTGGGGTATAAAATAAAAGCTGTGGCGCTGCTGACCTTCGCGGATCCAACAAGAAAACAGATGCATGAAAAGACAAAACTAACAACAATAATCGATGAAGCTAAAAGAGAAAAACATATATAAGCGAAGAAGCAGAGTCTGTGCTTATAGACCTTACAAATGGAGAGAAACTTTAAAACCGCAACGCAAAAGCACTCGCGAAGCTTTGAAATCGTTTAAACATATTTACAACTATTTCTAAATATCTAAAAATAGTATATATATCTTTATATATAAGAACGTGAATGGACGGATTTCGAAATTGAAAGCGAAACCAAAATGGAACTTGTGACTATGGCTTAAAGCCCAATAAAGCGCGAAAGCACTCATTCACAAATGCAAGAATACTAGCCACTTGACTCTAGTATAAGTTACATACATATTCATATAGGTATCGAATATTGGTGCGTATGAATGTACTAAATAATTCCACTCCGCCCGTTATTATACAAGGTGCGTTCCAAAGTAAACAGGATCATTTTTGAATCTAGCGCCCCCCGTCGACTGGTGCGTTCGAATCTGCTATCTTTATCGATTATCCAGTGAGAATTTCATTTGTCACTTCTTCTATTGGAAGTGAAGTTGTTGCGTTTTAAGTGTCAGTATGTTTGTGTTATCGGTGCGAAAATGAGCTTCGAACAAAGAGCCAACATTAAATTTTGTTTTAAAATTGGTAAAACTTTTACCGAAACATTTCAATTGATGAAACAAATTTATGGCGATGATTACCTATCCAGTAGCAGAGTGCACGAGTGGTTTCAACGTTTTTAAAGTGATCGTGAGGACATAAATGACGATCAACATGTGGGCCAATCAAAATCCGAGATCACCGGAAATTCCATCGAAACTGTGCGTGAATTCATCAAAACTCAGCCGAAATCATCATTGAAATTCGTCGAAATGAAATTGGACATCTCCACAACATCGATTTATCGCATTTTGACTGAACATTTGGGCTTACGAAAGATGTGTGCACGGTTTGTTCCGCACAAATTGACTGGCGACCAAAAATTGCTCAGAATCCAACATTCGAAGAACGATTATTTGACCAAAAATCACATTTTAACCACTAACCACTCCCCGTATTCACTTGATATGGCACCGTGCAACTTCTTCCTTTTCGGAAAAATGCATTTGCCCATGAAAGGAAAGCGTTATGCAGACGTAGAGGTCATTCAAAAGGCTTGCACCGGCATACTGGCGTCCATACCGGCCAACGAGCTAAAACACTCGTTTGACATGCTTTTGGACCGTGCCCAAAGCTGTATTGAAGTCTCCTATTTTGAATATATGTAATAAATTGATTTTGCCGAAATAGCCATTTGTTCTGTTTTTTTTTAAGTCCTGTTTACTTTGGAACGCATCTTGTATACGCTTATATAAATAAGTATGTGTGTGCATGGCGTATTGTGTTTTCGTTTATTTCACGCACGTGTCTATTGAATCAACTTTAATGTTTATTACTGTAGAGTTTGCATTGTCGCTAATATTTAAGTATATTTTGTATAGACATAGTATATGAAGAGTAGCGCTTCACGAATTGATCAAAATCAAAACATTCTCTTCAGCAGTCTTCGACCTATTCGAGGGAGCGCCAGACGTACAAAATATGTATCCACTTAATGACATTTCATTCAATAGTTAGCTAGAAAGATGACAGCAAGAACTACATCCTCCAACTAAACACGTTGGCAGAGGACAATTTATACGAAAGCTTAGGGAAGATGGCGTGGTGCAAAAAGCGCAATCAGGCCGATAAAAACTTAAACACGCTGGTGGAGCGGGTGGTCGAGAAGGATATAGGTGACATTATAGAGACCACTTTGAAACATGAATCAGAGAAGAGTGATCCGGAGATGCAACCCAACCCGCGAATAAGCCTGACCTCAGCAGTGAACATAAACTTGAATAAATGCAAGCTCGTCTTCCCGAGCTCATTCTCAATCTAGAGAGGATCGGATATTATACGGCTTTACGGATAGGGATGAATAGCGTTGAGAAACATGATAACGATACTAAGGTCACTGTAATACTACACATATATCCCGAGTGCAAGCAACAAGGCAAGAAAAGTTATACTGTGAAGGAAAAGTATGCATTCATATATTGTACTAAATTTCTCTTCAGATAAGCTGATGGTGACACTCCACCGTGCATTATGTTACTTACCCCCGTACTCTTAGGAAACTACTCTTTAAGCGCCCGACTACCCCTAGGCTAACACTGTGGACTGGGTCCAGTCGAGAATATCAGTAATACCTAGTCAACGCACATTGTCCCGGTTGTACGAATGCTACTAAGGCTGTACGAAATAACGTAGAGTAGGTCCCCTTCGACATAACGAAGGTCAAAATACTGGCACTCAATTTGCGGTGAGGTGAGCTGGTAAGATTGCTAACCACGCAGTAAATGACGTCAACAATATAAATGTATATAATATGTCGATAGCCAAACGGTAATTAAAGCAATAATGTCACATCGTTTTATAAATAACTTTAGATGATGAGATTGCCAAGAGTTCCATTCGCTTGAATACGGAGCAATTCAGGAAATACATACTGAAATTTAAAAGGGCTGGCAGAGTGATCAGGAACACCTCCCTTGCTTATGACTGATCTTATCTAGTACTCGGCTTCGATATATAGGACTCGGTAGCTCAAAAGACTGAAGGAAGTATCAGAAGACAAGTCTTTATTAAACGTAAACTTCAGTTCGTATTAATAATAAACCTCCATTAGGCGTTTCAAAAGACCTGTAGGTCTATTTATGGCGTGAAAGGTAGCCAGTGTAATCGAACCCTCATATCAAGTTCTGGCTCTCAAAGTGACGTTATCTGTCATTTTTGATCAGAATGTAAAAAGCTAAAACATCATATTTTAATAAAGAAATTTGTCTTGACAGGAATATAATAGTGGCTTGTAAAGTATTACGGTATAACGTGTCCCAGAGGATTTAATTGGTTTGCTGAGATTCGTCGATGAAACATGGATATGCCAATTCACACCACAGTTTACTGATTTTTTTCCATAAAATGGTCGTTTTCTTGTGAAAGTCCATCAAAACGCCCTTTCTTCAGACGGTTTTAAGCAGTATTTTTGGGGATTCACGTGGAGTTATTTCATCAACTGCATCGAATATGGTAAAATTGCAGCATTGCCTTGAATTCCATGCCAAATTTTTTGAAGATTGTATGAAAATACTTTTCATACAGCAATTTATTCCGATCGTTCAGTTTGTATGGCAGCTATACGCTATAAGGGTCCGTTATCGGCCGTTCCGACAAATGAACAATTCCTTGGCGAGGAAGGAACAAATTCGAAATTTCAGATAAATATTTCAAAATCTAAGGGACTAGTTCGCATATACATATGTATATATGTATATACAGATGTATATACTTTAGAGGTTTGCGACGTTTTTTTTTGATGTAAGAAACAGCGGTTCGCCACCACTCCCTGTTCAGGATATAAAAATGACACCACCATATAAAATAATATAATTTTGTTGAGAATGTAAGTTCATAGAGCCGACAGGCTATGCTTTATTGGTAAAAAAAAATGTTTTTGCAATTCGCAGACCTTTTAACTTGTAACACAACATTTTTGTGGGTTGAGAATGCACATGAATTTACTTATATACATATATACAAGTGTATAAGCAGGTATGTATGTAAGTGTGATTGCAGAAACAACTATCGCTTCAGTTACCGTTCGCTTGATGGAAAGGCATTGACATTGCAATGGCCTTGAACAGGATTTTTAATCGCTTCGGAAATTTACTGTTTCAAAAGCTTTCCGCTTCGCAAGTTTCAAGTCGATACAGATTACTTCATAACTACTACAAAAGAATTGCGAGATGTACGTTTCATAGTACTTAAGACGGCGTGCTGGCTTATCACAAGCTCATTTATGATGAAATATTTTGAATTATTTTCAAGCCGTTAACCTTTGCAAACCTGTTAATTTTCAACCGAAGGAGTAGCATAAAAGACGGTTAAAACGCATATGCTTCACGTTGGTCGATCTTCAAAAAATCTTAAATTACTAGTATAACAAATTATTTTGAAAGGCGGGTAACCGAAAACAATAAGGGTTATTCAAAAATCTAGTTTTTCTGTCATTTTAACTTTTGTGAGAGTTTTTTTTGAAGTTTCTCTCTATACAACGATATACATAGGTACAAACTAGTTGAGTAGAACTTATATTTTTTAGCAATCGAAAAAATTTCTATAAGGGGATATACTCGTATTTAAACCATCGAACTATGTTTTTTATATACTATATACTAGAATACCCAAAATTAAACTATTTTTTATGACCTGACGTCAGAGCTGGAAATAGCGAATTTCTCGAGAATTCGTTTAACGTTTGGAACATAACATAACAGTCAACCTGACCTTTTTTGGCTTCGATATTCGGCCGATTGATCAATTATTCCCAGGTCGCAAGCATAGATCCAAGACTCATCGCCAGTAATAATATGTTTCGTGATATCCTGGTGGTCGGAAAGCATTGTTTCACAGACGTGAACGGTACATAGTTTTTCGAAAAAATTGAGTGATTCACTTTTCTTATGCCCAAATGGTTTTCACTGATCCTTTCGATATTCCAACGATGCCAGTAAGATCTCTGACGGTTAAGCATAAAATCTTTTATTTTATTGACGTGTTGATTATTAATTGACGTTGATGGCCGTCTTGAACATGGTTCGTCGTCAACACTCTTTGAATAATTTGTACGAATCAAAAGACAACACAAAGAATTATCATCGAAAGCCTCTTCCAACATTCTGAACGTTTCAGCGCGAGATTTAAACTAAGAGGTCTTACTATTTTTAGCCCACAGTTGTATATTCTATAATCAGCGTTATAGAAGCCATGGTATTTATTTATTTGTTCCATGCAGTCGGTCGGCGTCTCATTGTAAGAGAAAAATCTTATCCCACTAATGATAAATTTTAAATGATATACAATTTTCTTTAAAATACTAATAAGGTTCAGTTTGCGAACGGTCATTGTACGACCATGGCCGTTCAGGTCTGTGAACTTAGACAAGGTTCTAAAGTGCTGTGGGTGGCAAATCATTAAGTAACTAAGAATAACTGGAATTGAGATGAGTAAATTCACCAGTTATGGTTAAATATTCAAACTGTTTAAACGCCAGCAATACAGCAAAAACTGTTTCTGCTTGATTTAAATATTAAGGCGAAGCCGGTTTGGGGTTGTGATAGAAGTGTTGAGGAGGCGACGCGTGGCTTACGTAATTAATATTCAATATGCTTATAGACGCTCTGTCAATACGCCGTTTTATTTCATTGCTATTTATTTGTCATTTAATAACAACGTCAATTCTACGCGACCGCCACATCCGATAGCTTTGAGTGCGTGACTGTCACTCGCTGACTTGTATGTTCGAAACAATATCTTAAATTACATAAAGTTGTTTTTAGTTTTTCAATAAAAGACACACCAAGTTAGAGTAAGGGCTTTTCATAAAGATGTGATATCGTCCACCTTCTAATTTTTATACCCAAGAGAGGGTGTATTAAGTTAGCAGGAAGTCTTTATCACCGGGAGGAAACGTCAGAGACCATATAAAATATGTACATATGTACAGAGCTGAGCCGTGTCTGTAAGAGGTATCTTCACGAAATTTGAGAATATTTTTTTCCATAACAACGCAATATTAACAGAGAAAATTATCAAATCGGACTACTACATAATATAGCTACCATATAAACTGAGCGATCAAAATCCAGTTCTTTTATGGAAATTTCTTTATTTGGCAGAGATATTTTAGCTTCGATGCAGCCGAACTTAATATTATTACGTTTTAGATTACGATTACTCTTCATGTATGGTAAAAAGAAGCTCGGCCAAACATAAACCGTTAAATCAGCATTGTTCGTTAGACACAATGGGAAAATGTTCACGAATTCCAAATGAAATCGAAATGAATACCATAGACATTGTGGAATTGGCTTAGTCGTTAACTTTCCGATGCATAGTCCCAACCAGGTTACCCGGAAGCCTTTTAAATTCAGTCGTCTGAGGCGTTATGAATATTGATATACGCGCACTTCAATCTGATGGGTTATCTATCATCGCAAGATTTTGGAGTAGTAAAATAATAAAGGCACGGCTGTAAGCGTGCTATGCTGAGATTTTTCGGATTTCGTTGAATTAAACTACGACCTCACCATCAATCTCATTACACAGTACCGACTCGATAGACACAGAAATATTTTTGAGGATAGTATGATGATAATAACGGGTGATTCTTTTAAATATTTAGTTTTCAGTCTCTCGCTAACCGCGGCGGTCATTTGCATTTGCCCGAAATCATTTTAAAAAAATAATGGCAAATTGGTTATAAAACTAAATTATAGGAAATTTATTTTATATGGGAAAACAAGTCATAAAAAACTATGATAGTACTATAATTTTATTTTTATGAAATATGTAAAAAATAAAATCTTGTAACTATTAGACTATGTACAACACGTTACGGTCGTGTAAAAGCATAATTCCAGTGTACAATAACCAGGCGTAGCTTATATTGTTCGGTGCGTTGATGTTATCAAGAACATACTGTTGTTTTGTACGCACATGTATGTACATATGTATGAATTTGCTGCTACAGATATGTTCAGCACTTGGCATGTCAATAAATACATATGTATGTACGTGTGTATAGCATGGCCTACCTTTTGGTTTTACCACCCATATTTGGTTAAGGACTCGCGTAATACATCCGTGACGAGACGATTCACATTTGCGAAATGTTTCTTCTTATTTCTTTTTAGAATTCTAAGCTTATCGGCTGTCGTATTGTGCCTAGTAAAGCCACATATTCACTTAGATAAACTTTGTTGCTTGCTGGCATAATGACGCGCATGCTCCCTATGAATAGTAAAATACTTCTGGATCTTCCTCGACAACTTCGACGACTGGTATGAGGATTGGGTATGAATTTTAAGTGAGAATATACATATATATTTACGTACTGATTTATACATATACATATGTATGTAAGAATTTCTATGCGACAACGTCATTCACTATTTATATATGTATGTATATATGTATATATAGAGCTATCTATATATGTTTTTGTGCACGCCAAGAGATCTTGTCATGAATTCCAATTTGGGCATGAATTCTAATTATTCAATAGGGGTTGGAAAAAGTCTTTAAGTTCTATAAAATAATTTAAATCCAATAATGAGATATCCGAATATCAATATATACAATTGACTTTGTAATACAATTCAACTTGTTTGCGGATTGCGCCCCTAGAGAGTTGCCCGGGAGGAGGGTAATCGTTGGGTATTATTATTGTTATTTTTAAATGTACACTAAGAAAAAAAATAAAGAAATAAGTGTTTTGAAAATTCTAACAGTATATAGCTCCTAAAATCTAAAAACCACCTTCAGTTTGTATTGTATGTGAGTCCAAATTGTCCGCGGCACATTCTTTACGTATTCAGCCATTCTAAGTCGATTCTCAATGTTAAGGGGGTATTCTGGTCTAGAGGCATGAATTTCAAGTAATTTTTAAAGTGTCGTAAAAACAAGGAAATTAATATTTTTAGTATCCATTTTTTTATTAGTTATTTGTTAATTTTAGAAGAGTACAAAACAAAATTAAAAACTAAAGAAAGTAAACAATTTCAAAAATTATGAGCTGACAAAGTGGGGGGTCTCTAAAAATTTCCACGTGACCATACCCAAGATTTCAACCCTCCTAGTTATCTGAAACCAAAAAAAAATATTATTAATCTAGAATAATATCGCAATGGCCGGAACTACGGAAAGTGCGAAAAATTTTTTTTCAACAAAATGGCGACTGCCTGAAAAAAAAGTTTTTTTGGATCAATTTTTCTGAATATTTCGAATTTTTTAAAAATAATTAAAATAAAAATGTGGGGATGGGGATAGTTCCAACCATAGACAAGCCCATAAAGGAGACTCTATAAAAATTTCAAGTAAATCGTTCCAGTAGAACCTGAGAAATCGAGGGTATCGTTCCGAAAAAGTCAGTTTTCAGAAAAACGCGTTTAAAGTTTCGCGCAAAGTCTTTTGTTCGATTAGTTCCGGCCGAACCAGTTTGGATGTCGGGTCAGAAAAATGCCTATATCTCCGAAAATAATTTGATTTTGAAAAAATCCTCTTGTACACATATTTTTGAATAGTTAAATTTTGAAAATATAAAAAAAAAATCCGATTTTTTTAAATTTCTAGACCAGAATACGCCCTTAAGAACTCTTCATTGTTGATACAGTTTGTCAATATAAACACAACAGCGTTAAGAACTGGTATACGTTTAAAATCACTGGTTTTGGTTCTAGTGTCTACTCAATAGAAAATTTCTTTATTCTTGTTCCCAAATAATACAATTTGTTTTAAGAGTGAGGATTTGATTATTAGCAATTAACAGAATTAACTGTATACTTTAAGTGGAGGTTTATAACTGGTGTAAAAATGGAAATAGCTTTAGGAACTGACAACAGTTCATCTTTGGAACACTGTGAAGGATGAATTTGGCATTGCCCACCTAAAGGGTTTTCATGCTCTGACAACGTAAAGGATGTGGCCGATGTCACTTAATTTTGGGCATTATGTCCATATTGTCGTATATCTCTTGGAGCTCATCGTTCTATCGACTGCGGTATTCGCCTTTTCCAATGCGCAAATGACCTTTCTATTGAAAACTCATAACGCCGACTCTTCAGATGTTGACATTGCCCATGCCTCTGCACCATATAGCAGGACAGGAATGATGTGTGATTTGTAGAGTTTTATCTTTGTTCATCGAGAGAGGACTTTACTCAATTGCCTACTCAGTCCCAAGTAGCACCTTTTGACAAGAGTTATTCTGCGTTGGAATTAGAGGCTGACGTTGTTGTTGGTGTTAATGCTGATTCCAAGATAGACGAAATTATCTACGACTTCCTTGTCTCCTTGTCTGAAACCTCCCTCGGTACCGAACGGCTCAGAGAGGTCTTTTCCGATCCGGATTAAGCTTTCGGTCAACTTACACAGGCCTATTAGCTTTGCGGGGATGTCAAGTTCCTACCTAGTGGCATGGAGACAGTGCTTTTTTGTGCTGTCGAAGGCTGCTTTAAAATCGACGAGGTGGTGCATATCGATCTTCCTTTCACGGGTAATTTCCAAAATTTGGCGCATGGTGAAAATCTGGTCGATTGAAGATTTTCTTGATCTAAAGCCACACTGATAAGGTACAATCAGTTTGTTGACAATACAACCTTTTACTTGTTTACTTGTTTTAGCGTAGGATACTTTAGGAAAATGCAATGATAGTTTATATAAGAAGGTGTATCGGGTCATAACATTTATAAATTCAAATTTATTGCTAGTTCTTTTAAACCACATACATGAGGTTACTTCAAAAGGAATAAACATGCGTTATGAAGACATTTATACATGAATGATAAAAATAGATATTGCGCTAAATTTTTACCGTTACCTTTTTGGTTTAGGCTATGACACATGCGACCAAAAATGAAATTAATTATAATGAGAAGAGGCAACACTGAAAACAATTGACAATTTACAAATCATTGGACAGTTTTCTCTTGCTGTCTTTTCTCATTCTTAAATTCATTAAGTCAGGCTGGCGCATTCTTATTTGTATCATTCTCGTCTTTGTCTTGATTCTGATCGGTCAGTTTAAATGATTATATCCTACATTGGTCCGATCTGAACAATATGTTTAGATATTTTAAAGTTGACTTGTACAAAACCTCATGAACACTTATTGCAAAATAAAAGGGTTTTACCTACTAGAATGGGTTTTTGATCGATCAGTTAGAATGGAAAATATATGTAATAGTTGTCTGACATCAACATTATCCAATTCAGACATGAAAGAGTCAGTAATTATGACATTCCTCATTGAATGTAACATTATGGCCGATTTAATTTTTGAATAAACAGGGATCAATGATTCCCTCTGCTCATAGAGCACACTAAACCATGACTTTTTGAGTATTTGTCGGCATCTCAGTAAGGGATTGTAGATTATCATCACTCGGAATGCGATAATATGGTTTTTTAACGTACCAAAGTAAGCCTCATCACTAAACAAAATTTTCTTGTGGAAAATCGGCATCGATGACCATTCACCGAAGATGGGACGCTCTTGGAGGTCGTTCGAATTCAATTCTTGCACGAGTAGGATTTTGTTAGCTTGATTTTGTTAGCTTGAAACCAAGAAGTTTTTTATATTTCGACAGTTAATACATTCAAAAATAATTTTCTAAAATTTCAAATCGATATCATAAATAGCAAAAATCAGCTGCAACAACGCGTTTTTCTCGAGACAGCATTTTCAAATTTGCAGCGGATAACCCAAAGACTAATGAACCGATAATGATGACCTATCGATTTTATGGTCTGATCAAAAATCGAATTTTAACAGGCGATAAACTTTGTGTCTGTTATTTTTAGATTTCATCGACAGATAAGACGGGAATCACTGCAGCAGTAGAGAACCTTTTTTTAGCGGCATTGAAGATGTCGTATAACTTAATAATTTAGTATATTGTTTTTCAAAAATTTCACAGTGTGTTCTTAAAAGACATATACATAAATATATATCTGAAATATTCAAAACAAACAAACTTGGTGAACAACTTAATGTGCCATATTCAGAGTATAATTACCGAAACGACAAGAACTGTGAAAATGGTCACATATAAGCAAAATAGAGCTTTTCTTTCATCCGTTAGGTTCTTGGTTTATTCATACTTTTAAAATTTTTAATTTATTATTCAAAATCTTTGCCGGCCCTTTCGAGTAGCGATCCACTTTTAATGTCTTCAATTGACTCAAAACGGTTTCACGGTCATGATATTTGTTGAAAATTTGGCGAAAAGCTCACGAAAAAACAATGCAATACATATGCAACGGTACATTATCGTGGTGTCAAAACCAAAGTTGTCGGCCTATAATTCCGGTCTCTTTTTACGAATGGCTTCTCGCAAACGACGCATAACACTCAAATAGTATTTCTTGTTGAAATTTTGGCCGGGCGGAAAGAATTCGAAGTGAACCACACCTCGATAATGGAAGAAAACTGTCAACATAACCTTGGTTTTCGATCGACTTTGACGTGGTTTTTTCGGCTTCGGCTCACTTTGGCCACGTTGTTCGGCTAATTGATTGTATGTTTCTGGGTCGTAAGCATAGATCCAAGATTCATCGCCAGTATTAATACATTTCAGGACATAATGATAGAAAGCATTGTTTCACAGACCTTAACGCTTAGACGTGTTTTTCGAAAAAAAATAGTGATTTTTCTTTAACTTTTCAAAAGTGATCAAATGATCTTTCAAAATGTTTTTCAGTGAACTTTTCAATATTCTAACGATGCCATTAAGATTTCTGACTGTTAATCGTCCATTCTTAAGCACAAATCACTTTATGTACTTTCGAAAGACAAGCGTATACTAAACAGTAACGGTTATTTTAATGTGATATTTGGCACAGATATTACTGGCAGTCATACCAACCTAGGAAAAAAATTAAGGAAAAATGGATTTTCCTGCGAAATTTATAATAAAAAGTCTTACTAAGGATGTTTTGCCCTCGGTATATGCAAGAATTCCTTATTAAAAGATGATGTTTTTTACGCCTAATGTGACATTTGTACCAAAAATAATGAAATATATTATAATGAAATAAAGATTTCTGATCTTTTGCTTGCCTAAAAATACAAATATTGCACAAAAGACAATCGAATTTACCAACAATTTCATCACTCTTGCGCTCAGCTAATATTTCTTCATAAAAGTCTTCTAAAAAGTTTAGCTAAATAAATCCCTATAAAAATAAGCCTAACTTACCACTCTAAATAAAACAAAAGTTTTCTTTTATAAATAAATTGTTTATTCGTATCAAATATACCGTAAGGGGTGTGGTTTGGAAAGCTCGTCGGATTGTCAAGGTTCATTTATTTTCCATTTCGCTTATACTCTTATGAAGTTCACTGTCTATTACTCCTTTTTCTTCTTTTAGTGCTTCAATATTTTGTTCAGTTTTAATTCACGCATATAAATTCGAACAGATATTGTCAAATTGACAGACACTAATGGATCTACTAGGTGAGCAAATGAAATCTGCATAACTGTATAAAAAATATTATATTTACAATGATATAAAATAATCGAACTTTTTCAAAAAATGTAGAAGAAAAACTTTGATAGGTACTGGACGTTTCATCACTCCTTTTTTACACTGCATATACCATACAAAGAAATTACTCTGTTTTTCTCCATAAGTTGTGAATCGTTTTAACTCTTTGTTCTTATTGGGTAATGTAAATCACATCAACAGATCAAAAATATATAGACAATGTAAAATATAATAAACAAGTACGGAAGGGCTAAGTTCGGGTGAATCCAAACATTTCATACTCTTGCAACATGCAGGAATTAAAGTTGGCGAAACTGTCGAAACTGGCAAAACTTTATGGTAAACAAGGAAGGAAGAGCATAACCGAACATTTCATATTTCTGCAACTTGTAAGGATTAATCCCAGGGAAGTACCTTCAGCATATTAGCCTGTTAGATATATGGGGTCAAGGATAAGTTTTCACCTAATTTAAAGTCACTCGGAATTTCGAAAATCCTTATATTAGGGGGCTAAGGGAAGAATTGACCCTATTCAACCCATTTTTAGCACACAGACAAACTATTATCAGGAAAGGATACTTCCGGTAAAAACTCAACTATAGTACTATTCGCTACTTAGGTGCTTGAATGTTTTCTGATGGATTTTGACAATTTAAGGCCATGTTTGTACACCAAAATGGTTAGAATAAGATGGAATTTGAAATTGAGTTATAAGGGAAGTAGAAGAGTTTTTGCACTGTTACATAGGAATGTAAGAATAATGCCATGTACCTAAATTGATTGAAATCGGTCGGGCAAGTCCCATGACATGTGATTTCACCTAAAAGTGGGCGGTGCCACTTCCATCTTCCAATTTTTACACTGGCTCCTTTAAAGCTTTCTCATACCATCTTAATGTCTCTGACGCATTTAGTTACTCATTTATCCTATTTAGTAGTTTTTATCAAAACCGTTAAATGGGAAGTGGGAGGGATTATCATCCGTTTTCGCACTATTGAAAGCAGGTATGAAAGAATTTGGTAGCTTTATTGGTTATTTACATTAAACCCACTTGGGGTAGGCCACATCCACTCTCTAAAGATTTGCCTGGCCACAGCTGTACCTCTTTAATACGATTCGTGTTGCTAAATTTTAGTTTTGCATCTTAATTTACAGCTTAGTAATGGCGCTTTATACGTTATCGATTAATGTCGCTTTGTGGGCGTGGCAGTGATTCGATTACGACCATCTACAAACTCGACCTTTTGCCAAGGAGCCTGTGTACCAAGTATTTTAAGCATCTCAATTTTTACTACAGTATCGTTTGCACGGACGGTCTCACAGATAGACAGTCACTCGGAGTTCAACCCATCTCGTCATCCTTATCATTTATTATATACATATATAAGTATATAATCCTATGTCTAACCCGAATACTTTTAGGTTATACAAACAACCGTTAGGTAAACAAAACTATTATACTCTGTTGTAACATGTTGCAAGAGTACAAAAAAAGCTGTCTGAAAGGAAGAACGGCTTTGAAACTGTTGCATAACACATTCCGATAATATGATATAATTAAGAATTACAGGGCACCGAAAATAATTGAGAATTTATCTACATAATATATACTATATTATTCAAATATGCATTTCAAAAAACAATCCTTCGAAATTATTATAAAAAGTATAATTAAGTATATACTAAACACATTTACATATACACAAATTTTAAATGCTTGCTCTCGATTATGTAATAAATTTTATAAATTTCAAACAATGAGATTAATTGGCTACATACTATGAAAAAAACAAAGAATCTAAATGTAGGAATGAATACACCTTCCTCTAAAAACTTAATATTTACATGCAAACATATATTATGATTACCAGTGGAGTAGCTAGGGGGGGCAGGGGGAGAAGGGGCCGTCGCCCCGGGCGCAACGTCTTGGGGGCGGCAAAACGATCCTCGCTGTTTTTAATATTCAGAAAAATTCTTCAACAAATTTTTTTACAAAATTTATTATAGAAGATAAAGAGTTTTACACTCACAATGCAATAATCTGAATAACAATGAAAAATATTAATTTTTACTCGACTACTCTTCAGTCTTTGAATTTGTCTTATATCTTTTGGCTTATATCTTTCTTAAAAATAGCGATAAAACTTAAAGATGCACTTTTCTAGATTTGATCGCTGCAAAATCACAATCATATCATTGTAATATAAAGTTGAAACAGTTTCAAATTCTATTTGAATCAGTAACGACGTTCGTGCTTAAGGTAGTACGAGCGTGGATTCGTTTTTTGAATGATTTTTTTCCATTTTCAAGAAACATTTGTAACAAGCCTAGTGTACAGACAAAAAATTCCATAGTTTCTTTAACCGAACATATTTTGAGTAACCAACGGATATGACACAGTTGAAGAATAGAGCAAACTGTGAGAGCAACACATTGCGACGTAGGAGTGACAAAAAAAAAACAGTATCTTTATTTTTACTCTGTCGTCGCGACGTGTCACTCTCACAGTTACCCTATGCTTTGAATGTAACAAGTACTTTTATTTCTCCAAATTTTCGAAAATGGTATTTAAAGACTCCAATTCGGGCAAAAATTCTTGCAAATTGTGTCAAAATTGTACAAGATATAGGGCGAAAATGGGTTTTTTCTATGGCTTTTAATAAGATGTCTTGTGAATTTACCATCAATTTCCTCAAAAACCGTATTGTGAGAATTTTGGAACTTCAGAATGTGCGTGGCTTCTAGCTCCTAAATATCATGTACTTAATATCGAAGATGTTTTGTAAAAATTCACCTTTGTTCGAACCACCTCATGAAACTTGTTGGTAGCTAGATAAAGGGGGGCGGCAGAACATCCTTGGCCCCGGGCGCCCGAAGTTGTAGCTACGCCACTGATGATTACTGATTTTTAATTGGTGTTTCTTGAGTAAGTTTTTTATTTTTATAGTGCAAACATTTCTTAGATTTTTTCGAGATGAATTTTCTATATACTCGTATTGGTATAGTTTATCAAAAAACGATTTTAGCGACCAATGTATTTAATAGAAATAATATCTACATCACTAAATGCATTTAATAGTTGGACTGTAAACAGCGTGAGATTAAAAAAGAATAAGCTTTGCGGTTTTCAATAATACATGTGTTTGAAATGAAGTGCTCTAACCCAAGTCTGATTATGGAGGCTTCTTGAAATTTGCATTGTTGTATCTTGGACG
The DNA here is from genome assembly GCF_016617805.1 of Bactrocera tryoni. Classification (NCBI taxonomy): domain Eukaryota; kingdom Metazoa; phylum Arthropoda; class Insecta; order Diptera; family Tephritidae; genus Bactrocera; species Bactrocera tryoni. The sequence continues at coordinate 35,677,153 of NC_052501.1, forward strand.
TCAGCAAAATAAAAATTCTTCTCTTTTGGAAGTGTGGAAAATATTTATTAGAAACCACTGAATTTTTTTGACCAAATAATAATTTTCAATTATTCTATTTTCATTTTAGTCTGTACCCAAAAAGTTTGATTATTTATAGGGCGCACCTTGTATACTTTATAGGATCTCCCAGGATTTTTTGAAAGCATTACAAACTTTGTTGTAAATTGATATAATATACATACCCTGTCCAGGGTATAAAAATACACTGACCAATATGCATAGGAAGGCAATATTTTTAGCGCAATGTCCATTGGACAAGAGTCAAGAAGGTCGAACAATGAATTAAGCAGCAAGCGGTCGCTAAACTGCTTACTTAAAACATTTTATAATAAAGAAAGTAGGAACTTAACAAAATTAAACTGCGACTTTAGGTAATAAAACAGCACAACTACTCAACAGGGGAAAGTAATAAATTTAACAAAGCAAAGTACTTAAGAATACAAAGAATGCATAAATGATAATGCTTTACTAAGAAATTAACTTAACAATTATACTCGTACTTACACCTTAATTAGTGGGAATGCTTTGTAATAAAGAGGACAAATATGTTCATCTTAACACAAAAACAAATTGTTCGCTAGTAACACATCAGTCATGCAATAGCTTTTTTCTTGTTGGTTTGCTAATAACTGATTAAAAAGAATATGTATTTTCAAATTTATTTCTTTATTATATTTAAAGTACATTATTTTTTATTACTGCTTTCACTGATTTTATTTTTATTATCACTTTATTGTTAGATAGAATGCTGACGAAATATAATATCGCTAATGTGGTAATAACCGTATAATATCTATATGATGTGTATCTGTATATAATTAGTTGCATAATTATGCATTTATATCAAAGATATACACATTTGATGTAAAATCTAAGTTTTTCAACTACAAAATAATAACAACACTAAGTGATTGAATGATAATTAAAAGAGCTAGGGTTATTCGGTGGCAATAGTCATGGCTTACATATGGTTTAAGGATAAGAAAACGAAAAATATTCAAACAAATAATAAACAGCTTATTTATATTATTTTTTAAATATTTTCGTTTTTGTTTAAAGTACCAACATTATTTTTAAAACAACTCAATTTCACAACGCTTTCTCTCAGCCAATTCTTATCTAAAGCAAATGCTGCGTTGAGTATGCATTTGCTACACGCTCTTCACTTATCCGGAAAAAGCGCGCGGAAGCACGCGAAACGGAAATCAAATGCGGGAAAATAACACTTAAAATTACAATTACAATATTTAATTTCTACGCTAAACAAATCCAACTAAATTCTGCTAGTTTTGAAACAAACAATGCAATTTGATACACATAATTTCATCTAAACAAAATTAATTCAATATTGTGCTAATATTCAATATGAAATTATTTAAATTCTATTAATTGCTATGTAAATTAATAAGTATTTAATTTATTTTAATTTTGCTTAAAAGTTACGTTAATATAAAATTGATTAAATATCAAATTATTTGCTATTCAGATGCTAAGCAAAATATGAGTAGAACTCTAAAAAGGTATGACTAGGACTGGGGCTGTGTATACCAAATATAAAAAAAATAATAAACACCTCTAATTTAAGATTGAAAATAATACGAGACCATCACTTGTAACGGGTGACGAAAGTAAGGGTACTTTTTTCAATAGCCTTTTTTTGACATATCATGCGTGAATCGTGTCAAGCTGTCATATTATTTTTGTTCAGTATTGTTTGGTATTTCATCATGGAAAGACTTACGCCTGAACAACGTCAACAAATCGCTCAACTCTATTTCGAAAATTCACGTTCTGTAAAGAATGTGTTTCGCACGCCTTGCTCAACTTATGGTCGACATAATCGGCCTACTCAGCGTACTATTCGCAACACCATCAACAATCTTGAGACCCAGTATTTATTGTTAGAAAATATTCGACCGAATAGACAACATCCAGCACGCAGTTAAGAAAAAATAGCAGCCGTAGCTGAGCGTGAGACGCCGTTCGCAATAACTCGGACTGACGTATGTAATGACTTGGCGCATTTCCAGTCAAGGTCTTAAATTGAAAGCGCACAGCTTGTGCAAGAACTGAATCCGCTCGACTTCCCAAGCGGCATCGCTTCGCTCTATGAGCTGTTGAAAAGTTCTAAGAAGATCCGTCATTTTCGAGACCCATTTCTGGCTGAATTTAAAGCAGATAATTGCCACATTTGGGACAAAGAGCAACTTGGCTTGGTGTGTATATGGGCTGGTGGAATCATCTGCACATACTTCTTTAAAAATGATGCCGGTGACAACGTAATCGTCAATGACGACCGTTATCGCGCCATGATAAGCGACTATTTAATGTCTGAAATCGAAGCTCCTAATCTCGGTGACATTTGGTTTCAACAAGACGGCACCACTTCCCACGCATCGTATCAATCAATGAATTTATTCAGAGAACACTTCGGTGAGAAGATAATTTCACGGTTTAGGTCGGTCGATTGACCATCAAGATTGTGTGATATCACACTGTAAGACTTGTTCCTGTAAGGAAATGTAAGGTCTAAAGTAAATGCCGTCAATCCCTCTTCGATTGAGGTCTTGAAGCAAAACATCACGCTTGTCATTCGCCAGTTATCAGTTGAAATCCTCGAACGAGTCATCGAAAATTGGACTCAACGGATGAACCATCTGAGACGTAACCGCGGCCAACATTTGAAAGGGTTAATTATCAAAAAAAAAATACCAAAGAACGTTCTTTCGAATGGTAGTAACGTTTCCCATTCAATTTGAAGTTTCTGTGTGTTTTCTTTAAAAAAGTATGGAAACTCGAAAGAGGTTTCAGCGTTACTGTTCCCCTTATCCTGCTTAAATATTGGATCATACAATTTGGTATTCAAATGTATTTAATTTAAATAATAAAATTCACAGCTGTCGAAAACATAATTTAGTTTTATATGTATGTGAAAATTTCCGTGGCATTAAAATGCGTAAATACTATTTGAGTTTTCTGTCATTTTGCCTCCGTTGACAATTCGGATTCTCAATAAGTTTTATCACATCACAAAATTGAATGCGCGTTTTTACTTCAATTTAACCTTTCTACTTGAACAATAAGTTAGCAACTTCAATTTATGGTTAATTGAGAACAAATACTAATCAATTTCGAAATTTTCTTAATTGTCTTATTAGGAATGTTCTACGTAGCGCTGAATGTTGAACTAAAAGCATAAAAAGTATTTAAATGTATTTAAGTGGTAAAATTATTAATATTTATGTTCCTGTCGCATGTTCTCAAGTAATTAATTTTATAAATATTTAAATACACAACCCCACGTTAGATGATATTTAATTATGATAAGCGTATATGATAATACTAAATATTTCTAGTTTAAGGATGTGAGTATTTAGGACTCGCCGATTAATATGTTTAATTCGAATGATTTTTCCGTAATTCACGGTTTCTTCCGATTTCCTTCGATACTAATGATTATAGATGGAGAGTAACAGCTCATATTGTAGGTTTGTGTGCGTACTATTAATTGCTACTCATATGCATATGTATATATGCATTATTATGAATAATTGTGTTAAATAACTTCCGCTTATAAATCTTGCAGTTGCCATTGACTTTTCATAGATTTCGGCTTAATTTTACGACCAACAACGCATATACATATGTATTGATGTATGTATGCGTATCTTAAACTAGATCCGTTTTGTATTTCGTTTTTATTGTTGTATATTCTTATATAAATACAATCTGCAACTGTTTTCATTTATTCCTTGAAGCACCGTTTAATTTTCGTAAGTTACTGCATGCAACCCTGTTATTGATTGCACAATGATATAAATTACTCTTACATTTATTGACTTTTACATAATTCGTAGTTAATGAGATTTCTGCGTATAAAGCCAAGTCATCATGGCACTTTACTTTCTTTGCAAATTAAAAGGGAATGTCTCCATATTTAAATATGCGTGAAGCCTCTACAAAAGTTTTGACATATTACTTTTAATGAATACCGTTAGTAGGCTTCAAAAATGTCATATGAATACTGTATTTATATTTTTAAAGAATTACAATTTTAAATAACCTTTAAGTGTAATATATATTTATTAAGTATAACATATGAAAGCTATTGTAAGTAAATATTTGCAAAATTCGGTGTGAATGCAAAGTATCGATGCCATTGTATGCCATATTGTATTTACTTCTAGTTTTACTTTACAGATCACGTGTGCCTAGTTAAAGCCTAATATGAACTTTGTGTATCGTCGGAAGGTCGCTGTAATCCGCTTAAATTATACGAGTAGACAAGTCGGAACTTATGCAATTAAGTCATTACTCACTTACAAATTGCATATTCAATCATACTCTGGAATTAAGGAAGTCAATTACATATGTATAAAAATATGTATATTTTAACATAAATTTAGAGCAATTTTTCCGATTTCTGCTTAAGTGCTTATGTGCTTATGCATTAAATATATTAGAGTAGTTCGGTAAGCATCCTGCCAGTTTGTGTACTAGTTTATTGCTGTTTCATGGAAATGTCGAAAATACAAATTTTCTAGAATATTTTTTCAATATATTTATATATGTGCGCATTTTTCTGTAGTTAAATTGAGTTAAAATCATAATAAGCGAAACTATCGAAATGTAAATTACTTGACAATTTTTCTAGACGTGGTACCTAAGTATATGATATGATATTGTGGCAACAATTCTCATTAGAATCATTGTTTTTGTGTTCGGCCCTTATTTCAGTTTAAAAATCTCCGATTTTGGGTTGTTTTGACACTCAAAAACTAATCTTACGTTTAGAGATTTACTAAATTACAAAAACAGTAAGAATGTTGACAGATAAGAACACTCTAGACATACATATTGTTGTCTGAGAAAGCTTAACGTTGTAGGTTTCTGAAGTTTTCTCCACCTTGTACTCTTCATTTCCCTAGTTTACTGGCTGTTTAAATTGTGAAAAGCGTCAACTGCTCTTCAGTAGCTAGATATACTTTACTAAATAGACCTAGAATCAATTGATCCCAGGACAGTCGGGTCTACGTAACCGGAACGGACCCGGATTTTTATCCGGCCAAGGACTGTCAACTTGGCAGAATTCTGCCGCTACAACAACAACAACAGAATCAATTGATTGAAGTGAAAAATTTCAGAAAACTTCGAACTTATTATTATTGCGACTATTATTTATTTTTCTCAGCTCTGTTTATTATTTTTTTTTGTTCTGATCGCCAACAAAATTGCATAAACAGGGCACTTGCATGAAGTTAATACTGAAGGATCATTCATATATCGTGGAATACATACGAATTAGCACTTAGGACCTTTTTATCCCTATCAAATATTTAAATTTAACCAATCTTCATTAAAAAATAAAACGGCAACCACTTTCTTAGTACCTATGTACTATATATGTATATGTATATGCATACGTGTAAACTCACGCTCTTCACTTTTTGGCAGTGAACAAATGTATACATAACTATATATGTTAAATATGGTCTGTTCAGTTCTTCTATAAATAAGGTTACTATAGCTGTACGTTCGAGTACAATATCAATCATAATGTTTCCGAGGCTTAAAAAATATGCATCGTTCCCGCTTAACATTTATCTGCCATATACTCGCATAATTACCTACATATAGTTATACCTTCACGAATTTCTATATTAACGCTGCCATATTTATGCATAGATAGATATAGTGTTCGTCAATTATGTGGTAAATAGCAATGTGGCAATGATTTCAGTCCTTCAATTATACTTTACTTATTGTTTTTCGCTTTCATATAATCATAAATAGAGATTTTTTAATCTATCTTACGGCTTACTTTACGCTGGGCATATTCATATCAATATTTAGTAACAACATTTTAATTGTAATACTTGTTTAATGTTAGTTTTTATGTATATTTCTTACGCTGTGTTTAGATTTTTTCTTTCGACATGTCGTATGAGTAACCTTCAATCGCGTGTGTATGTATAGTATGTTATTTCCTGTCAATGGGAAATATTCTGAACGGTTGATGACGCCATTTATACAATCTTTACCATAATTATCAATTGTATTATCGATTCGTTCCCTGTTATTAATTAATAATTGCATAATTACAATATTTTTAACGTTCTTCCAAGTCAATGACATTTAATTAACGTATATACACATACCTACATATGTGTGTAGCTACTGTTTATAGGTATGTTTACACATTACATACATATATGTAGCAGTATATATTCATCGTATATACATACAAGTATAAATACATAGATAGTCAGTGTCAAATCAAAGTAGAGTCAATAAATAAAATCTGAAAGGTGATATGAGGCGGATGAGTTATTTAAAGGGCGGGTTGTGTGAGTGTTTAATTAAAAAGCTTAAAGAAAAATGTTACTGTATGAATAGATTTAGGCAGAAAAACCAATAATTTTGGTTAAAACTACACTCTCTTAGTTTGCAATTACATACTTATCGGCTACAAAATATGCCTATTGACAGACATTTGCAACACAGCTTCTAAAATAGCCAAAAATTTGGCAATTAAATAATTATTACCTATTTTGGAGTGTTTGGAGGTCAAAATCTGATCTTACGTTTACAAATTTATAAACATTACAAAACCTGTACGAATGTTGATAGAAAAAATCACTTTAGATATAATGTTCTCTGACAAAACTTAAGGTTGTAGGTTTCTGAAGTTTTCTCCAATTGCGAGCAGGTTATAAAAGTTATGAAACGACTTTGCATTCAGAAAACAAATCCTCGAGTTGTTTTTATTTGTGGAGGGCCGTTCGCTAATAAAATATTTTTCTTTTTGATTTTGGTTTTTATAGAGAGTTAACCAATGTTCAGGTTGAATGTAGAGGGAAACTCGATACAACCAAGCCCTGCAAGCGTCTCGTAACACATTGGGGAAAAAGTTATATAAATTTAATATTTTGAATCGAATATTGTCTAACAACGTAAATATTTTGAGTTCGAAAAAATTAAATAAAAAATAAAAGTAAAATTTAGTGTTTGGCGTATTTAAGGAAACAGAGATAATGCTTTAAATCTTCTGGCTGGTTGGACAATATTACAAGGCTGAACTAGTACAGTAGGTTTAGGATTTTATGTACTATTTTTGAGTTAATTTAACAGTTCCTTTAATCGAAACATTCCAGAACTCACATTTACTCTTGTAATCATTATTTTTGTTTTTATCATTAGTCCTCATTGAGTCCATTAAGCTCGACGCTCTGTGACTCAAGACTACGTTTCAGATCTGCAATTGTGCTGAGGATCATTTGCTTTTTATTAACCTCATCACCGTTGGTCGCAGCAAATTCACTATCACCGTTACAATATTCTCCCACTGCTAGATGTAAGTCGTGACTGCTTATGTGTGTGTTTAAACGTGGATTCGAGCTTTGACGCTCCCGACGCCTCAAATTATGTATTTTTGCCAACATTGCTTGTTTTGGGATTTCTAAAATATTGATTGTTATTAGTTTTTTTTTCGAAAATAAAAACTTGTAATTATCAAAGCGCTCACCCGCCTCCAAATCGAAACTTTTTTTGATGCGCTCAAATGTCGAGCTGCCGCTGTAGACCTTTCTCTTCAGCGGCTCGCTCTGAGGACAAGCTTGCATTATTCTCGTCTGCCAATCAGCAGCTGAATTGCCTGATTGTATCTTCAAACTGGCCACATTGTGGTTAGACAAATCTGCTTCATCATAGCGTGAAAGTCGTGCGAACTCTGGCAAGTAATTGTGGTTTACAGCATCCACATCGGAGATTTTGTTCGGTTGCTCTTTGTAATCGTCATTTCTTAGTTGATTTTCGTCATAATCTTTGTTTTGAAACTCGGAATCCGAGTCACTATCAAAGTTCTGGCTACGACGCAAATAAGCACCAAACTTGTGTCGAGCCACTGGTGATTGGCTACGGAATCTGCGTTCTTGTATGATTGTGGATTTTGCGCTCTGTGGCATTAGTCGGCCATTTAGCTGTAGCTGTGGGGATTGTGGAGGTTTTGATGCTTCTACTGATTTGCGCGCCGGTACCTCTGGTGGCACATTTTGATTGATGAAATTCGTTATGTGGGTTTTCCTTGGGCTGCAGCGACTGAAACGTGGACTATTAGGTGCTGACGCAGGTGCATGTCGCAGTAGGTCTATGCGTCGATTAATAGCGGCCGCCAACTCTTGTTGTTTCTGTTTCTGTTGCTTTTCTAAATGGATAGCATCCAAAGATCGTTGCTGCGCTTGCTTAAGCTGTTCGCGGCGTGTTTCTGTTTCACAGTTCTTTAACATTTCTACTCGCTTGTTGGCCAGAGGATTGACTCGTCGTGGACTTGAGACGGGTGTGTCACGTGGTATGCTGGAATGTATGAAAAGTTAATTAAATGTTTTACTTGTTGCAAATTAGTACTTACCTTTGCATACTGTTTTTCATAGAGACTAGTAGAGATTCAGCTTCTTGTATGAGTTGTCTGTACTTAACATCTGCCTCCAAATCTGCTTTCAACAAAGCCCGTTCACTCTCCGCGATTGTCATAAAACGTTTAGTGTCTCGTACGTCTGTAAACACCAGTGAGCTGGATCTATTTGTAAGCGGCGAAGTCTCATAAATCCTAAAAGCATATCATAAATTGTTCATGTCGCCTCCTCTTTTTCAAATTTAGTATATGTATTTACCTATTCTTTGCTGTGATATGTCTTTGTCTGCGCACGCACACCGGCGTACCACCTACACTGCGCGACTTTCGAGATTTGTGTGGCGAATTCGGTTGTTCGTTACGATTTTCGGCACTCTTCTTGCGTGTCTTCAGAAAGCGCTTACGCCGTCGCTGTGAACTACTCCCAGTAGCCATGACTGCATGGCTTTCCTCTTGGCCATTTTTCAAACTTCTTGAACTTCTGCGCGATCGAACAGATGCGCGTTTTCCACTGTGCTGGTGCACCGACTTTGGACTCTGGTTGTAGTAATAACAACTGCCCAAATTGCAGTCTGAGCCTCTACGCTCAGAAACCTCCTGCATAGATGAGGTATCAATAAAGTCTATGTCGAGCAGCTCGTCAGTATCACACTCATCGCCAGCATCCTGTCCGGTGTCTAAGTCGGAGGGACAATCCGTTTGGTCAGAATCACTGCTGCAAAATGTTCAATTTAAGTGCTTATTAATCTTGTATTACCAATTAATGTAAGTTGCTTGCTACTCACCTGAGTATATCAGTCTCCTTCTCATACACGTAACTCTCATCAAATTTTCCCATCATCTCGTTCAGTGTGGCATCATCATCACTTAATATCGGCTCCCTGTTGCTTCCAGCACGCTCATCACTTACAACGCACACAGTCGCCAGCACGGCAGCTAGAGGCTGGCCTACCTTCATCTGCAATTGCTCTGCACGCTTACGACGCACAGTGTTGGGTGTGTAGTTCCTTTGCATATTTTCCACTTCAGTCAAAGACGAAGAGCTCTCTGTCGACTCATACCCTGCAGATACCTTGCCAGCATTGTTCCTGCAAAGCAGATAAAAATTAAGCGTTTTAACTGTGGCCACCTTTGTTCTTTTCTCCTTGCCGAGAAACTACACTCGTGCGGCTTAAAGCGCATTATGACGAAGTATTCGATTGCGCTTTCTGCTTTCTACTCGACCACTTACATGTCACTTGACTGTTGGATGTGTTGCACTACCCGGCGTCCATCCGTTGTTGCATTACTGGATCTTTTTCCAGATGACGACGTGCTTGCGGCATCAAGTTCCCTTCGCCCACCTCCTGAACTTCCACTTGTCGTCATCTTACCCGGTTTCTGATGGCGCGGAGGCGTGCCGACAGCCTCAGGCAGCCTCGTTGAGTGCGCTGACGAGGAAATCGTCGACGTGTCAGATGTTGTTGACATCGCCGTTGGCGGCGGTTGTGTTGGTGGCGGTGGTGGCAAAAATGCTAACACATTCTGTACGCTTACACTTCCTGTCGCTGGTGCATTTGCTTCCATTGTGAGATACCACGGATTCGTACGTATGCGACAACGTTGTCTAGGGGAGGGCGCTGTGCGATTAAAGAGAAAATGAGCAATTCGAAACGTGACAATGACATTTAGTTACGATATTGATCAGCGAAGTCAAGGATTTTGTTTATACTTTTATGGTATACTGAATAGGACTTACATTCAAAACCCTTCAAGGTGGGCAAAACAATAGTGTTACGTAACGGTAAGGGACTATGTCGTCCAACACTTTCAGGATGTTGGATGGCATGTGGCGCATCTAATGGTATGAACGGTTCATGATGCGTGCCGTTGTTGTTGCTGCAACCTTGGCCCATATCATACGAATCGGCGCGCTTGTATAGAGTGGAAGCATTGGCGAATGAAGTCTTCGGCTAAACAACGATGCCAATAATAAGGGAGCAATTAATTTGTATAATTCTTTATGTGTGTATATTTCTATAAAGTTAACATTAACTCAGATTGTAGATGTGAGACTTGTTCTTAAAATCAAGGGATAAAAAAGGGATGTGGAGTATTAGTGATGTATCCATATACCATTGTACTAACCCTTAATATTATAATATAAAATATCAATTTTAAAAGTAAAATTTGTTATATTATGTCAATACTAAGGGAAAACATAGCTATAAAACCAAACACAATCCATCAAAATACGGAACGAACATTCGGAGTATTGTTGACGGTCTTCAGGCTGTTAAATTTAACGATATACATATCACTTTTTACTTGACTGAGCAGAATCTGTGATTTTTAACCAGTGAATTAGTTAAACTTTTCAATAACTTAAACTTTAAAGAAGAGATAAAGGTTTACCAATTATCGATAAATTAACCCTCAAGTTTTAAATTCATTACTCTAAACCTAAATCTTCTAACTCAAAGACTTTCAGCTTACCATAGGATCTATGGGAGACATTTCTTCTATTTTGTTCAGCCCAAATTTGTACCGCTGAGCCTCGATGGCCAGCGAGTTTACGCTCTTCGGAAAGTAATGCGTGCCGGTACGCATATTAATATAGTATTCCGGTGGCGTGTAAATGGCGCCTGGCGAAGTACCGTCGGTGGAATAGCCAGTAGAGTAAGCACTTTCTGGCGATGAGAGACTATGGAGCGGTACGCCAGCCACACTTGCCCCTGGCTGTGTGCCGTTTAGAACGTGTCCATTGCCAAACCGACCGCCACGCAATCGTGAGCGCTGACAGTGCATAGCTGCTAAATTGTTCAAATTACCAGACTGATGATTCGAGGAAAACTCGCCCGAGGTACGGCACACATATCCATTACCCGAACTTTGAAAGTGTTGGGATATATATTCAGCGCTGCCACTTCTTACATACGTCATCGAGCCATTCGCATTCAAACTGTCATTCGAGTTGCTGCAGCTTTGAATCTTTGACGGCAAAAGACGGCCGTAGCGCGTGGATGCGTCATCCTGCGAACGCCTGTCCGCGTAGAGTGAACGGGCAGGTGTAAACGAGGTGAGCTGCTCGGATTTGGGACGTTCATGTATGAGGAAAGGATTATTTCTATTGTTGTTACTATTGTAATTAGAACTACAAAGATCAGGATGACGTAAAATAGTGCGGATCTCCTCATAATGAACGGTATTTGGATCCTCCTCTTCGAAATGTCGCAATTCTGTGGTACTGTTATCTTGTTCCTCGGGTGTAGGGAGAGGTTTTGTAAACGTACTATTATTATTGCAATTGTTGTGACCAGCTTTACTATTGCTGTTGTTGTTGCCACTTGAGTTCATGGAAGGCTCTTTAGAGCCAGTGGACCACGACAGCGACGAAATTGATGACGAAGAGCAATCGGCGGGATGTTGTACTGTATTCTGCGGCAGCTGTGAGGGTTGTTGCTGTTGTGATGGCATATGGTGACCGTACGATTGTGTGAATGACCTTGCTTGCAATGAACGATCATCACTTGAATTATCCTTACTATTTGGCACTGTATAAGGAGGTTGTTGTTGATGTTGCTGCAGTTGATGGTGATGGTGATTTGTGTGATGCGATTGGCTGCGTACGCGATGTTGTGGCGCATATAGGAAATTGTCGGATTTCGGTGAAGTGATTGTCTCCTGGTCCGGTGACTGCCAACCGTAACGACTCTGCGTCTAATAGAGAACAAAACGAAAAGAAAAATGAGCTGAAACACACAAAGAACTCGACCCAGACCCAAATAGCCAATCATCCCTATGACGATTTAAGTGGCCCTCTATACATTAAAATTCCCGCAGTGAACTTACATGGCCTTGAATAGGCGAGACTTCACGACGCCTGACCGGACTAGCAATGACACTGCCGCAACCGCTTCCACTACCACTGCCACAACCGCCACCGCCACCGCCACCTCCACCATTGTGATGATTAGCACCGAATGAGGACATCGTGCTGGGCGAAACCATTACTGTCGTCATTGTCGGCGCCGCGGATGCGGACGAGTTGGCAGTGATTGATGGTGACGTGGAAGACGCGCCGTTACTGCGCGCGTGATGAAGCGTAAAAATTGCGCTCGAATTGTTGCTGGAAATCTTCTTGTTGCTGCCAACGTGATGCTGATATGCCTCATGACTGCAGCCCGCGGCAGTGGCGGCACTGACAGTATTGCTAAAAGGAAAATGCGGAAAAATAAGCAAAGAATAAAAGACTAATACGAGAACTGCTCACAAATCCAAACTTGGTATTTCAGTTTTATTTTACCTGTTTGTAGTTTTATTTTTGGCGCCCTTCTTACGCGGGCGCCCAATGTGGTTTTCCATCCATGAACGTAACTTCGAGCCGAACATCGTGTCCGAAAATTTAGTTGCCGTTTGAGTTTTAATACTTTTTTATTTATTTATAATATTACTTATGACTTATGATTTAAGTATTGACTCAGCATTGCTTAATTGTATGTATATCATTTCGGTTTCATTCCTGTATATGTTGAAAACAATGGACGGATTTCGTCAAATATTGCACCAAGAAACTAGAAAAGAAAAAAGTAACGTCAAATTATATTCTAAAGTAGTAAATATATTAAAATGGAACAAATATGACTACAATGGGAATCTGGATATCTAACACTAAGGAATAATTATTATTAAAGCCATAACACTAAAAAAGACTTTTAAATGATATAACGGGTGATTTAAGTAGAGGAACTGTTTTCAATAGCCTTTTTTGGCAGATCACGCCTGAGTCGTATTAAGCTGTATCCAGACGTAACTGAGAGTGTACACGAATACCGTGCAGAATTGATTCGGCGTCGTTCGCAGTAACTCGGACTGACATATGGAACGACTTGGCGCATTTTACGTCGAGATCTTAAATTGAAAGCGCACCAAATACAGCTTGCGCAAGAACTGATGCCGTTCGACCTTTCCAAGCCACATCGCTTCGCTCTATCGACTCTTGAAAAGTTCGAAGAATATCCGCTAAATTTTGTACAGCGATGAGGTCCATTTCCGGCTAAATGGGTATGGAAACAAGCGAACGTTCCGCATTTGAAACAAAGAGCAACCTGAAGAGATTCTTTAGCTGTCGTTGTGGGCCGATCCATATTTCTTCAAAAGAGATGCCTGTGAGAACGTAACGTCAATGGTGATCGTTGATAAATGCCATGATAACCGAATATTTGATGCTTGTAATTGATCACGATGACATTTGATGCATATCGCATATCGCATAAATCAATATACTTATTGAGAGAAAACTTCGGTGAGCAGATAATTTCACCTTTCACATCACACCGTTAGACTTTTTCCTGTAAGTGTATGTAAAGTCTTAAGTCTATGCGGACAATGCGGCTTCGATTCAGACCTTTGTACAAAACATCACGCATGTCATTCGACAGTTATCAGTCGAAATGTTCAAACGAGTCATCAAAAATTAGACTCAACGGATGGACCATCTGAGACGGAGCCGCGGCCAACATTTGAAAGAGATAATCTTCTAAAAATATATGCTAATGAATGTTCTTTATATCTGTTGAGCGTAATAACTAAAAAATAATCGATTTGAATAAAAGTAGTGTAATATATAGAACCAACTATATGGTTCTGAAAAAGAGATCAACTTCACACCGAACTCAAAACGAAATGAGATAACATAGTTGAAATTTTAGAAGCGATGTTCGGTGGTTACATCCAACATAATGTTTATTCCATATCCAAATGGAAATTGGTGAAGGTCCTCCCTGTCGAGTGTGTAGGTTACAAGATTTAGTTTGACGATAATAACTTGTATAAATATTACCTAATAAATATGTGTTAAGTTGTATGAAAATATATTTCATGACAACTAAAACAAAACTTTCGCCAAGAGCACTCTTCTGTTCATTATTTTTGTAAAATACTCGCTTCTACCTATAACTCGAGATAAATTTTAGATATTTACTCTTTGTTTTTTGACCAAACTCAAAAAACAAGTGCTCATCTTACATTCATCAAATGTTTATAAAGGTAAATCCATGACTACAGGCATTTGTTTTTATGTGCGACTTGAGATTAAAAGTCTTTGGTGAAACTTCCACCTTGATATCCAGCCAATGCATAACTTTTAGGAATTTCCTCCAACCCAATAAAAAGACAAACTTTAGCGCTTGGTAAATGAAGACGGCCGGCTAAGAGACAGTTTTTAACAAAAATTTGGCCAGGAAAAAATTTGTCTAGACACCGGAGTTTGCTGTAATTGTGTATGATGCAACGGACAATTTAATATATATTTTCATACATCTTATAGGGATATATAGTATACCATACACTACGATGAGCAAAGAGTAAGACTTTGTTCATAATTTTAATTTATTCTTCAAAATCTTTGTCGTTGCTCTCAGAGCCTCCTTTTTGGCCCACACTTGTGCCAACGTCTTCAATGCGCGTAGCGATTCACGTTTATTGTCTTCAATTGACTTAAAAAGGTTTCCCCGAAACGGTCGTTTGAGTTTGCTGAATAGCCAGAAGTCACACAGAGCTAAATCAGACGAACACAGTGGTTGTTTGAAAATTTGGCGAACAACTCACGAAGCATCAATGCAATATACAACGGTGCATTATCGTAGTGCAAAAACCAAGAATTGTTGACTCATAATTCATAACACTCAAATAATATTTCTTGTTAACAGTTTGGCCGGTCGGAAGGTATTCAAAGAGCAAAACATTTCAATAACCGAAGAAAATTGTCAACATAACTTTGATTTTTAACCTGCTTTGACGTGGTTTCTTCTGCTTTGTCTCACCTTTGTACGTTATTCGACCGATTTATCGTCTGCTTCCGGGTTGTAAGCATAGATCAAAGACTCATAATCAGTAATAATACGATGCTGGTACTTAAGATCTCTGACTGTTAATCGTCGTTTCTAAAGTACATATTCCTTTATTTTATTCAATTCCTTGATTCAATTGATGTTGATCCGCCGTGATTCGTCGTCAACGCGTTCTCGACCCTCTTTGAATAATTTGTACCCATCAAAAACACTTTCTCGCGACAAACAATTATCACCGAAGGCTTTTTCCAACATTCTGAACGTTTAAATATAATTTCTTTGTTGAATAATTTCACTCACCGCAAAAATTGCCGAATGCACTTTATGTAACATATTCAGAAAGACAAACGTATACTAAACATTAATGATAAAGCAATATTGGATGAAGATTATACTTTGAGTGAAAAGCAAATGGCAACCGTGTCAAATTCTGCACAACAAAAAATTTCAGACGATTTGAAGGCTATGGGAAAGAACCAAAAGATTGGAAAATGGAATGAAAGATAAAAGGAAAACCAAAAAACTCTTGTGGAACTTTGCTTCAAAGCCACGAAAGAAAATCAGTTTTGCAACGAATTGTCACTGGCGATGAAAAATGTATTTATTTTAAGAATCCTAAACGGAGAAAATCACGAGTTAATCTGGGACAACCATCAATATCGATTGCGAAAACATGTCAATTTGGTAAGAAGAAAATCCCCCAAGAGCTTCTAAAACCTTTTAACTGTTTACGGATACACTAAACGCTACAGGCAACAAATGATCAATTCGAACAATGCATTGATCGAAAAACGACCAGAATGGGCACTTGCACACAAAGCAAAATCGGTTTAGGATACAATCAAAGTACTTGGGTATTACTAATCAAACTTCAACTTATTTTTTTTTTAATATTAATACTAATAAATATATAAACAAATATGTATCATTTTAATCGACTACTTTTGGCTATTTTCCGCTGGCGACATTATTCCATCAGTGTAAATCGAAATTTCCAGAATGGAAGCGAGCGAACCATTGTTGTGCTACACGAACTGATACATATATGTATGTATGTAGCTTCGTCACCGCAAACTTCACAAATTTCATTGGTGGCATTCTTCCCTTTTTTATACAAAAATTTAAAATATAGCGAATTTCTTTATTATTTTCACATATTTTTGAACAGCTGTAACTTATTTCAACTTCCCCGAATTTAAGAATTTATTGCTAATTGAATGTTTGAAATGCGCACTGTCCTCCAAAATATCCAATATCCGAAATATCCAATATTCCTAATATCTTTAATAATATTAAATATATCAAAATACTGAATGCATATAGAATAGTGATTTACTAATGTTTTATCTTTCATCCATCATACAAATTTAAATCGATTCGGAACAACTTGACTAAAATTATGCGCATATTTTTTTTTTAATTCAAAACTCATTCGATTTTGTTCGTTCCTTCAATAACATTTCCCTCATAACAAACGATCTTCTTCGCCCATTTTCCAAGTATATTTTCCTGTTTACCTCAATTTTTCAAATGACTTTAAATTATGCAATACATTCTTGCCACCCTCCGGATAACTCAATAGAGCGCTTCGCAATCAATGTTTTACATGTGAAACTTGCCGTCAAATACCATAGTTTGCTAAAATGAATTTCAATTTCTTTGAATCAGCATGCGAGCGGTGGGTAAATGTGCCTATGTGCTTACATATGTATATGTATATATAGTACGTTATTTGGTTTAACGCCCGCACTAACTTCGTTACACATACTCTTTCACTTGAGTTCGTAACAATAACTTCCAGTTGTTCTAGTTCTGTCAACGTTTCATATCAAGTGGCCGACAGGCGGATATGAGCATATGTATGTATGAATATGTGCCTGTAAGGGGTCCTAGTTAGGCCCTCACATTCTATGTGCTTAGGCAGGCCAACAAGCCAACTTGGAGTCAAACTGGCTCAAACTGCATCAAATTGTAGGGTAAGCTCTCGCATGCTTTTTGTAATACTCTTACCGACCAATAGGCGCTGTAGCGCGTTTAATTGTTCGTATAGCGGTGTGGCGATATCCGGCATCGCCCACATACGTAAATACTAGGCGGACAAGACACAAATGACAACTATATTATTTGTTATGACAATGGGAGCCTTTATAGGAGTTAAGAGAACTACATAAGTATTTCATATGCTTTAAGCATTAGATATTTGTAAGTGAATTTCTATCACAAAGTTCTTAATTTTGACCAAAAGAACCGCCAACTCAACGAAGAAAACTAAAACAAAAATATTGCTTCAGCTTCCGACCTTACATAATATTGGGCTGTCAAAAAGTCTTTTCATATTTCAAATCAAACTTCAACTAATTTTTTTATATTTATACTAATAAATAAATAAACAAATATGTATCATTTTGGTCGAAAACTTTCATCAGTGTAGATCGAAATTTCGAAATTTTCGGAACGAAAGCGAGCGAGCCATTATCGTGCTACATGAACTGATATAGCTTCCTCTCCGTAAACTTCACAAATTTCATTGGTGGCTTGCTTGGCTTTCTTCCTTTTTTATAAAAAAAAATTCAAAATATAGCGATTTTTTTCATTATTTTCACTCATTTTTGAACAGCTTTACCTTTTTTCAACTTCCCCGAAATTAATTTGATTAAATGAAGCTTAAAATCTCACTTTTCCAACACTATATGGTATGACACACTGTGATTGGTATCATTATACGATATACGAATACAACGGCATCTATTGACAAAATACGAAAAGACTTTTTCGACTACCCAATATAATCCATGCAATTTTATCAAGACTGCAGAGTTCAATGAAAGTACAGATACTTTCTAGCAGTGACGAGGTAAAAATTTCATAAAAAGATGAACTTAAGTCGAAAAACATTTAGCTCAACGACATCTGCGACATCGGAACACTATCATAAAATCGCAAGATGAAATCGATGAATGCTGGAGGCCGTCAAAAACTAGCTTTTGATAAACCTCACCAAGGGGCTCCGAAAACGGCTACCACCTACGTGATACTAACGTGATAAAAGTCGACGACCTCACATTGGCAGACAGCCGACCGTCTTGGGGTGAGAAAGCCAATAGTTGGATCCGTGAGAATATTTCACAGTACTGCTTAGTGCTGCTTAATCGTCCTCCGATGGTGTGTTTTCGACTACCTAACGCCAGAAAGTTTATGGTCACGTTTCTTATACCTTGAGCAAGTTATATTCAGTTTGCCACAATGTTTGTAACACAAACAAGGAAGTGTCGAGTGCTTATAAAGTATATGTACACATGTATAACTAAATGAACAGTTCGACGAGCTGAGTTGACTTAGCCCTATCCGTCCGTATGTTTGCGAACTAGGTCCACATTACTTTTTCTCACAAAGGTATGACATCAAATTAACAACAACTTGGAAGAATTGGAGCAGACCGTTTCAAATAGATGACAGCGAGGCAGCCGGACCCAAACCCGGTAACCAAAGTATGGCTGCTAAGCAGGGAGGGTATGCAGATGCCAAAGGTGTTGCTACTAGTAGTGCGGCTGTCAGATAATCTGACAACAGGGGGTGGAATTTTATAAAAGCTTTCGAAGACCCCATAGTGGAATCTGGCGTGAAGACCAAATGGACCACAAGGCAAACTTTGTTATTTCTTAAAAAGGAACCTATTGAACCCGCTGACGAAGAGTGGCACTAAGGTAAGAATCACAACCAACAATTCGGACGCCGATAACATCGGAAAGCGAGATTCGCGCAGTCGAGCAAGATACTACGGATCTAAGCTTGCAAACAGGAGCTCACTGTTAGGCGTCATCTTCAGCAAATTAATATTCGTTATAGAAAATTAGCTTCAGTAGCCCTAGCAATAGAACAGGCTCAGTTTGTCCTCATTCAGAAGCCATAGCTGCGAAGGTGAGGCAGCGGTAAGCTAGAAGACACACATGTAGGAAGATGGCTGAAAAAACGTATTACTAGTATTCCGCCATTTCAACTCGTTACACGATTCATGGAATCTTGCAGGTAAGCATTAAGGGTGGCTTGTCCAAAAACATGTAGTAGAGGAAGAATTAATCCCTTATGGTGGTCTCCCGAACTTAAAAAATTACAGATTACTAAGGCGAAAAAGATTAGGATAGATAATACAACCTCATAAGGTCTATCAAAAACATATTAGGAAAGCAAAAAGGAACTTTTGTAAAAATTGTTGCCATCATATCGTGGATACGGCAGAAGCGTCTTAAGTTCAGACCAATTGATGAAGGCCAAAAGGTACATAGCATTTGAAACGTTCAGAAGCCAGATCTTAGCTGGATGGTAACCAGTATAGAGCCTTTGGGCATACTAATGGGTACGTTACGCATTTGCCAGATAGCTCCGAAAACCATACACAACACAAAGGAGGGATAGACTCCATTCCTGTAGAAAGCAAAGTGCATTGGGCGATAAGGATTTTCAAGTCCATCAACTCGCTAGGCGTAGACGCTTTATTCCGGGCTCAATTGCAGTAGTCTTAAAACTGCGAAATAGTCTTGTTAGTAACCTTTCTTAAAGGGGCGCTGCAATTAAACTCAGAAAAACTGAACTTCGAGCATGCGTATTTTAAAGGAAATTAATCGAACAGATTCTCACGAGCAGTTGAATAATTTAACGTTGGGACTTTCAACGACGTGCAGATCTATTGAAAGAAGTACACCTCATAGAAGCGTCTTATCTCCACTTTTCTGGATCATAACAATGAATAAATTACATTTGGATATAGAAAAAAAGGGGATACATGTTGTGACCTATTCTGAGGATATTAAATTAAATTTAGTATTGTTCACTAAGAAATACAGTACTCCAGAAGTCATGCCCCCAATTTTGAATGGTGGAGTGGAGATAAGGCAAGCTATTTAGGACAAAACAAGAAGATTTCTTAGAAACCAAACTTAGACGCCAGAGTGAAAGCTGCTACAGTACTTTACACCTGAAACATCATGGCGGGTCCAAATGGGAATATACACCTAGGGTAGCTCATTGACTTACACAATAGTAATTTTACACTTGCTTCCAACAGAGTTGCTCTTTAAACAACTGACAGCGAAGTCAGCTCTTAGACTAAAGGAGTCCTCCCAATTAGTTGCCCATAATAAGGCGAATTCTATGATACTTAATAGGTTCCCGTTTCTTTCGACTACCATGGATTTTTGAAATCCTTTTGAATTTAAACTAAATTCGGTCCTCAACTAACCGAACTAAATAATTGAGTGGGAGGTTGCGTTTTTCAGCAAAATTAGATATCGAAATTGCCTTCCGTTTACCAGACCCTGAAATGGTCTTCCAAGCGGAGATCGCAACAATCAAAGAAAAAAAGTGGACGTAGCATCACATTTCACAATTAACCTGCAATGGGTATAGTAATATCGGTGTAGCTGAAGTTAACGTTTTTTTCTGTTTAGTATTCTCAAGGTGGGATCTACATTGAAGAATTCTCTCGCCGAGCAGCAATTGGAGTCGATTGATAAGGATACTTTCCAGATCTCCAGGAAATATGAACACCTATGAAGAAGTCGAAACATCTTTCGTTCAAATGTATTGAAGGAGACTAAGAAGAAGGGGAAATTCTCAATTTTTTAAAAATTTCGGTTTTCTTTTGTAGGCGGCCGTATACATACAAGAAACATTTATTAATATGTTACGGATGTAACAGTTACATTAAAGTGTTTCAAAAAAAATTTTTTTTTCGTTTGGTACTCGGAAAAATAGATTCATAGACACCTCTAAGAAAGCCTCTCCAAACCAAACATGAGTTTTTAATTGTAACGGGAAGGTCCTCCTACATACAGTTTTCTATTTGTTCTTATTATCAGATAGAAAAATGTATATCTCGCTCTAACTCATTGAAAAAAAAATATTATGAATGATGAAACTCATAGTTTTGTAGGAAATTTACTGCTCTATAAAAATGATCCCTTCTGATTTTTCGATTAAGTTAAGCATTTATGAGATATTCATCGTCAAACATCAATGCATATTAAGGTGGATCAAAAAAAAATTTTTTTTTTTTCGTTTGGTACTCTGAAAAATAGGTTCCTAGACACCTCTAAGAAAGCCTATGAGTTTCATCATTCATAATAATTTTTTTTCATTGAGTTATAAAATTCGTAAGAAATAAAAAATTTTCCCAAAAATAATCAAACTTTAACGGTTAATATCTTTTAAACGTTTAGGTTTACGAAAAAATCATTATAGACCTTTTTTGTAGAGCATTCAATTTCCTACAAAATCTAAGGAACAAGATATTTTTTCAAGTAGTTGGTAGCGAGATAGAAATTTTTCTATCTGATAATAAGAAAAAATAGAAAACTGTATATAGGAGGACCTTCCCGTTACAATTAAAAACTCATGTTTGGAGAGGCTTCCTTAGAGGTGTCTAGGAACCTATTTTTCCGAGTACCAAACGAAAAAAAAAAATTTTTTTTGAATCACTCTAGTATACATATGTACATATAGTATGTATATAGTATTGCTAAATAAATTAAATCTTATAATAATAAAAAAAATTTCTTTTTGAGTACTCTTAAGAGAAGAAATGGCAAGTCTAAGAAAGTCACATATCTTGAATAAATAAATACAAATTTACATTGCTCTTTTTCCATTTTTTCAACCAAATCCAGAGGCATACACTTTTTATACCCTGAAAAGGTATACCAAGTTAAGGCCGCTACGAAGTTTGTTACAACCAGAAGAAAACGTCGAAGACTCTATAAAAGACATACATATGTATATACATAATCTGCATAATCAGTTGAGCCGATATAACCATGACTGTCTGTCCGTATATAAGCGAATGACAGTTTTCGACATATCGATTTGAAATTTCCATGCATCATTTTCTAAGGTAAACTGAACGATCATAATCAAGTGCTTTTATGGAAAACTTTTTCATTTGATGAAATATCTTCACCAAATTTGAGAAGGGTTACTATCTCAGGTAACAACACAGTCTTCGAACTGAAAAATCGGAATCAATTGCTTGTATGGGAAAATAAACTTCCATTGAGGAGATATCTTCAAGAAATTTAGCATTGCTTATTATTTATTGAAAGGTACAATTCTCGAATTCTATTACCGTTTTTTCTTGTTCTCCGAAAATCCCTAAGCCCAACTTTTGGCTTGCTTAAACAGAAATTAAATTCCAAATACTTCATATATAAAGATCAAACTCTATAGTTCACTGTTTTGTCCAACCGGGAGAAAGAAGAACTAACGGCGCTCTTGTTATGACCAATGATTCTATGTCATGGGCGTACGTCTTATATCTGCCATATAAAATGACCGATTAAAATCAAGCTCTTCTACGGAACCTTTGTATTTGTGAACGATATTGAAGTTGGTATTTTTTTTCTTGTTTGTTTCAAATCTGTATTAAATCGAAAATATTTTTGGAAAATCATTCCGATACTCTCCAATATTGTTGAATTTATTGCCTCATTGAACTGTGCACCCAACGATTCTTAAAGATGAATTCCTTTAAGTGTTGTACTCTTATATTTGCATAGCAGTGCACCGACCAACTATCATCGACTTTTGGGTGAGTTTAGATTACACTATTGGGATACATTTGCAATTGTTTGCCATCATTATCCGTGGCCATTCAAATCCTGGCATAATCATCAACCAAGCAAGAGATCATCCGAGAAATGGCACTACAATCCCTTAAAATTGAAGAAATAAAACAAGAAAAACAGAAAGGCAGAAAGACAGAATGAAATCTTAGAAATATGCTACGCTACACGCTTTGGATTGGAGAGGTTTCAGATTTTTATTTACTATTTGTACTAGTATTTGTGTAGGCGAATTTCAAATTAATGTACGAATAGAAAAGTACAAGCTGAAGTTCACTGAAAGGCGAGCCATGCGCGGCGTGACGGGTCGGAAGGAGCGGGCGGTGAACACAAAAGGATACAATGTGAGCCTGCGAATGTGTGATAGGCGAGCGTTTCATAGCGAAATTACACTAAATATAGACAACTCTGAAAAGTTGTTGTCGCTGTTGTTATTGTTGTCATTGCTAATGTTGTAGCTGAAAAGCAGAAAAGCTGAAAAGCCTCCAGGGAGCATTTTATGCTGATAAGAAAAATTCAATGCAAGAGCTGGCATGCCACGGCACACCACGCCGCTTGGCTATGCAGCTGAGCCCCTCCCTTAACGATCCACTAAATGGGCGCCTGCAGTGCCACGAAAGTGTACAACGCAAAAAGCGCCGCCTGCCCCGCTCCCACAACGCATGAGGGATAGTAGTTACACGAATGCTCTAGCACACTATCGCCGTATACATATGTATGTATGTGTGCATTTATGTGTATGCATATGGTTACAGAGGCAGTAAAGCCAAGCGGAAGGGTGAGGGGAACACACACAGTGCATAAATACACTTGTGTGCCAATACATACACCGACACAAATATAGATGTATAATCGTATGTGCTCGTTGTTGGAGTGTTTGTATGCATACTAACCCACGTTGTATTTGTGTGCATGTGTTGTTTGTTTTTGTACGATATTATGCTGTGCCGGAATGCGGCATCATTTACCTTATCCTTTGCGAATCCTGCAACTGCCGACGCAGCAGCGTCATCATCATCAGCGCCGCCAGTATATCCTTCATATCCTTTGGCTTATTGTTTCAGTGACAAAGCGGAAATGTGGGCAATAATAACAACAACAACAAGATAATCAAATACGAAAACAAAAGAAAAAACTTTAATAGTTGCCGTTGCAGATGCTGCTTCGTCACTCCACCTGCGCCCGCTTCCCACTGCACCTTATCTCCTGTTCGGCTTGCTCGCTTCTAAGCTGTCGGTGTACTGTTTGTTTACCGTTTGGCGTGCAAAAAATGTTTCCCACAATTCGGTTGTTTATTTTTGTTGCGACTGCACTAGAATTCTGAATTCAGCAGCGCTTTTTGTTGTTTACAGTCGGCAATTGAGAGTGCTGGCGCACTCGAACGCCAGAGAGAAAGAGAGCGTGTTCAACGGTGTATATGGTGTATACGTGAACCTCGAGTGCCGGCTTGTCTGTTCGGTTCGACTGCGTTGTTTGGTGGGGTGGGTGGCTTACGTTGATTGACTGTTTGTTGGCACACACGCAGGATGCTTGCAGGATGCGCGCTATATCCCTGCAGCTATGAGGTGGCGGGCGATTGCGGGTGTGGGTGGGTGGGTAGCTATTTGTTGGTGGACGCGTTCGAGCAAAAGACGTTGTCGGTGGTGGTGGCGGTGTGGACTGGCTGTGATTATGAGTGACTGCGTATGCAACAAGGGTGGGTCGTTGTTGGTGGTTAGTTGTTGCTGCTACTACTCCTGCTTTGTTGTTGTAATTGTTTTTGCTGCTTTAATGTTGCCGCTTGCTGCTGTAGTTAGTCTCGCTATTATTGTTGTAATTATTTGACTCTGTTGGCAATGATAGCGGTGGTGTCGGTTGGCTTGTTGTTGTTATTGTAGTTGCATGGAGTGAAATTTTCGTATTCTCGACAGAAATGTTCAATTCTGTCGGAATTTTCTGTACTGTATCAATTTTTCGCATTCACCTACACACTCAAGTACACACACTTATGGCTATCAACGCACACGTGCGCAAATCAATACAAACACATAAATAATAATTTTGAGATTTGTATACGATTTTTTGGTGAATCTCTTTTCCAAACCTCAATTTCGTGCTTCCTTTTAATTATTATTTTTTCTTTACAAACTATTGCTGCTTAAGTGGAATTTTTAGCACTAATTTGATTTGATTTTGTTTTCATTATTTTTGCCTTTCGTAAATACTCACGGCACCATTGCACACCACTACGACTGCATTTCTTTATATGTTATGCGATGTTACACGAATTTTACACTATGCGCCAATCTTTCAACTTTACCGTTTGCCGTTACGCCAGCGGCCCTCACGCACCCCGACTGCCGTTTCCGCTCTCATCCAGCAGCCAATGTACTCATACACTGTAAATGGCGTCTAGCCACACGAGAAAAAAATACGTAAACGTTTCTTCTGCGATTTTCTAAATTTTTCAGCCGATTTCTATCTAACGGTATAGCACATTCATATTATTGTAATGCAATTCGCTGCTGCTCATTCATGTTTTTCGCAAATTAACACACACTTTGCCTCGCCGTTTCTCTTCTTGCTCGTGTTTCGCAAATAAAATGGAAATTGTTTACAAAATAAATCAATTAAAAAGCGTGAAAATATACATAATAGCCGCGACGATGGTCAGCCGCCAACTAGTGTTTTTGTAGGCCGACAATGGATGCGAGTTTTTTCCGTCTCAATGTATCCACCTCCCGCCTTCGTCCTGTTACGCTGGGCGACTTTATATGTATACTTGTGTCTCTGGTTTGTCAATTGTGTGTGATGTAATAACCGTACGTGCCGTTATGTTCCGTTAACCGGAAATGCGTCCGCAACGTTTGAGATGTACCAAGCAACTGATTCGGCGACTATTGACATCCGCAACCCCTGTGTTGGAGCGTCACATTTTCTTACACTTGTGTGCATTCTCTCGCACGCACATTTTCACGAACCAAATGCGGCAATCGAGGCCCACCAAAATGTGGGGCGCTAAAATGCGCATTCCTTGAAATCAAATGAATACTGAAACTCGTGAAATTTAAGTTTTGAGTATATAGAAAGTTAAAAAAAGTGTAAATCTTTTATTTCTAGAGAGTCATGTGTAACAGTGAATTTCAGAATTTAACATCAACACAACTCCTTTCAGTGGCCCCTTCATTCGTGAGTCTTTTAATGTCATTCTAATGATTTCAAAGTATGCTTTTAGGCACTAGCGGCTATGTAAGCTGACAGAAAGGGAAGGAGCCAAACGACAAAACAGAATCGAAACGGAGTAGAGTCTTTTCAATAACTTAACCAAAACAAATTTAGAAAAATATAATATACATAAAAAATTCACAGCAATTCTCGAAGAGATATCCAAGATTACACTTGTTAACGGAAAACTCAGTGCAAATCACATTAGTGCATAATTCTTTTCCTACCCGGAATCATAGATTGGTTTTTTGACTTCAAACAGTTTTCTAAGAATGTACAAAAAAATAAGGTCTAAATTAAAAAAAGAGAACCAAAAATTTGTATATATGTATATACTTTTTTATATTTTCTATTTATTAAAACCACATTGTTATGTATTTGTGTATAGAAACGGTACCTGAAATCCGCTCCTGCCTTCTATTTACAATTTTTCCTAACTAAACAATGGATTCGGTTTGGCGCAAGCGCATTGTGAAGGTCTCGCTCTATATGCAAGCGACCTTAGTTGCATATTAAATTAAATTAGTTGTAGACGATGAGTTTGCAACGTTAACGGTGTTTTTAATAGCCAGCTTAAGGAATGCAATAAATTTTGATAATAACGGATTTAAAAAGCAACCGAGTAAGCAAAAAAACAACCCCCATCTCTTTCTCATTAACGCGCCCATTCGAAAACTAATTGAAAATCCGAGTTCAAGTGCGAATGAATTGAAATTAATTGATGTATGGAAAATGTTATTAAAGCGGACAGGTTAAAGACTGGGTTCTTCAATTAATTACTATTATTTCGTGTTAAGCGGAGGTTAGCTAAGTTAACGAAAATTTTTTAAACTGATATCTGGCGAAACACATCTATTAAGCTTAAACAGGTTTATATATGACGGTGGATTCTGAGTATCGGCTCAAAAAATGTTTTGAGCTGTAAAAATAGTATATATTAACAAAATGGTGACTAAAATAAAAAAAATACTTAATTTTTTTTTATCAAAAACTTTATTTTAAAAAACTCATAAAATTCAAAGTATATTAAGTCGTGGCCTTCTGTGAAAAATTAAATGGACTAAAAATTATCTTATTCTAGGAAAGTGTAGGTAAATTATACTGACAGAAATAAAAAAAAATAAAAAAATAGTAATTTTAAAAGAATTAGCTGTTTGCGGTGATCCAATTCCCCACGAAGATCCATGCGGTGACTATTACAAATTCTTGGAGATTCATCTAAAATAAATTCGACAAAAAAATTTGCCTTATTGGTAGACAATCTGCCTGTTCGAGCCTTATTTTAAATTAAAAAATAACGGTTTCAGATAATTGGTTTCCAGTTTGTCGGAAAAAAACAGTTAATTGTTCATAGCAAATATATTATGTAAAAAATTCTCCTATAAGCCACAAGTTTTTTATGATTTCAAAAAAAGATTTTTAAATTGCATTGAAAACTATGGCGACCCAGAAACCCAGAACGAATTAAAAGAAATTAATTAAAATTATATGTATGTAAGTATATATTATATATGTACCTATATAAATAAATATATGTACATATGTAAGATTTTTATTTCAATATTTTGACGTTAGAGTTGACAAACTTAGTCGGTTATATATATTATATTATATATACATTTATATATAATATTTATTTATTATTCGTATTTACAGGCATTTGCTTAAATATTTTTATTTTTCATATAACCGACTAAATTCGTTATCTGTAATCCCTCTAAAGTCAACAATATTTAAACAAAAATCTTTCACGTGATACGGCAACACCAATAAGCCAGCTGGCAGCTTGACAGCTCCCATATGTGTGGTGTAATTAGCAAATTTCAAAAATTCGTGCAAAGTGAATTTCCAATGTGTTCGTGGGTATACCGCTGATTTTCGTACATATTGTTTTCAATTTAGTTTCAGTATATTGAGAACATTTGGCAAAATTTCAAGCGAACATCTGTAGAAAGTTACTAAAACAAATCGATGAAGTGCTATTACGAAGAATTGGGGGTTGCACGCGATGCAACTGATGGTGATATAAAGTCTGCGTATCGCAAATTGGCATTGCGTTGGCATCCAGATAAAAATCTCAATGCGCTAGATGAAGCTAAAGAACGTTTCCAATTGATACAACAGGCTTATGAAGTTCTGTCTGATCCACAGGAACGGGCATGGTATGATAATCATCGCGATCAAATATTGCGAGGCAAAAATTCTGACTACACTGAAAATTGTTTGGACGTTTTTGAATATTTCACATCTTCTTGTTACCGTGGATACGAAGATGACGAAAAGGGTTTTTATGCAGTTTATCGAGAGGTGTTCGAGAAGCTTGCTGCAGAAGATGCTGAATTTATGGATGAAGATAGTGAAATCGAGAATATTCCAAGCTTCGGTGATTCGAAGAGCAACTATGAGGAAGTGGTTGCACCTTTCTATGCCTATTGGCAGTCATATTGCACAAAGAAATCATACACATGGCTTTGTCCATACGATGTTAAAGACATAAGGGATCGTCGAATATTGCGTGAGGTTGAAAAAGAAATGAAAAAGGTTGTGCAAAAGGCGCGAAAAGAGAGAAATGACGAGGTAAATAATTGTTAAAAATATTATTATTTAAACTTACAAATACACTACACCTTAATCTTGAAAATTTTAGGTGAAAAATTTGGTGTCATTCGTACGCAAACGAGATAAACGTGTGCAAGCATACAAAAAAGTACTAGAGGAACGAGCTGAACTTAACCGTAAAAAGCAAGAGCAGAATAGATTGGAGCAAATACGAAGGCGACAACGTGAGGTGGAAGAGATGCGTCAAAATCAAAAGCAGAGCGGTCAAAATAACGATGAGTATGAGACACAATTGAAGCAGTTAGCACAAGATTATGGTGACAGCAGCGCTGAAGAAGAAAGCGAAAGTGAGTGTCAGGAAGAAGGAGAAAATGAAGATGTTGCACTAGAGTCTGTAGACGAACAATTATATATGGATGATCTGTATTGTGTAGCTTGCAATAAAGCATTTAAGAACGAGAATGCGTATGCAAATCATGAAACGAGCAAAAAGCACCGGGAAGCCTTGGAACGTATGAAACTCGAAATGCAAGCTGAAGAAGAAGCTTTTCTAAACAGTAATGATAGTGAAGAACATAGTCTAGAATTAGAGGATAGTGAAATTGAAGAATTAGACGATGATAATTCTATAGATGATAACGCGTTTGAAGATATATCCGAAGAAAGTGAGTTATCTGGAACTGTTCAAGAAGAATTGAAATCCAGTGAAGAAAAATTATTGGGTGATTTTAAATCAAAGAAGAATAAAAAGACACGAAAAAATAATAAACACAATAAATCTTTGCCGCAAACAACCTATGATGACGACGAAGAAACGTTACCATCCGATTTTCTGGCTCAAGCGAAATTAGAGAGTGATGAAGAGGACTGGAATAATAAAAGCAAAAAATCGACTCGAAAAAATAAAAAGCAAGGGAAAAAGACTATTGTGGAAGAACTAGAGACTAATTCTTTAAAAGTAGATGCTAAAATAATAGACAAAGCGAATGCGACGGTTGTAACTGTTAAAAGTGATGAACCTATTCCAAAACATGTACCTAAGGCAAAAGAAACATCCGCCAGCATAAAGGAGAAAGAAAATAGCACAGATTCGTCTGCAACATCACACGTGTGTGTCACCTGCCACGCAAATTTTCAGTCTAAAAATAAGCTCTTTGCTCATCTCAAGATCACCAACCATGGGGTCTACATACCGAAAACCAAGACGCAAGTAAATGCAACAGCACCGGACGGCAAAAATAAAAAGAATAAAGGAAAACGAAAGTAGACCCAAATTAATTTTAAATTTATAGACGTGTAACTTCTGTTCATGGAATCATTCTTAGATGTACTATTTATCTATGCTAATTAATTGAACATTTAATTTAATTTTTGAATATTTATTGTGTACTTGAAAAATATACGAATATAATTCGGTGCTCTGTTTTGTAGAAAAAGGTTTGTGAATATGTTTTGAATTAATTAGTATAAATATTTAAAAACAATGTTCAGTAAATTTACGGGAACTCAACACAGCCAATAAACGAGATATTTTTAAAACGTTTTAAATTTTTTTTGTATTGAAACAAATAAATAAATTTGGAAATGGCTTTAAAAAAATAATTGAAATCCATTGTTCAAGTTACTTGGATCAGATTGTTATAAGAGGACATCTAAGACGAGAAACTTTGATTAAATCAAAAACAATTTACAGTAACTATTTCATAAACCATTATAACTTCTTTATATAAGTTTGTTGACTTTAAGACTCTAAGAATTATACAATTGAAGGTGCATACCTTGTATGACGTTTATTCGAAACTTTTCTTATGAGCTGCTTATACATTTGTTTATCTTAAAATAAATTACACATGTGATGCTTTTAATGTAAGTACATTTATGTATGTATATATGTAGGTCAATACAACAAACATGTCACTTGAGTTTGTGTAAGAGATAGTTTACCATGTTTAAACTAAATTACTAAATTAAAGGAACCTAATATTATTAAAATGTACAAAAATTAAATAATTTACACCACAGTAATTTTATTCGATAAATTCGATGTGCAATATTCCGATTCTTGTTTGAAGAATTAAAAATATAGTTTAAAGTAGGGCTCTTGGTATTCGACCAAGATTAACCGGATAGGGCATTCATCGGGTAAGAATATTCGGTTTATCCGGAGATTCTTCGACTATTCCATGAACTGTTCATTTTCGACTATCTCGTTAACTCTTCGATTTCGACTGTTCGAATAGTAAGCGTACAACTTCCACAATTTTTTCTACGTATGTACATATATACATATGTAAGTTTATAAAAATTTTGCAGTAAATACGCGCACAATTGACATCTTCACAAATATAAAGAAGGCAAAAACCAAAGGCTATTTGGACTTTAAACATTTTTCGTGTTTTCAAATATTCACAACAGAGCCACTATTCGAATAGTATTAATCGGTAAATATTCATATGAACGGTTACAAAGCGCATATTCGAATAATAGGTTTTAAGGTTATTAGAGTAACTTTAAGAGTCCTAGTACCTAGTAAAGGTTTTATGGAATGCACACCAAACGATTGCCCTCTTCAACTCGCCGTTTTACGCGCATGCGCATATTGGACGACTCTGCTTTCAAACTGATGCCAGCGCAAATGAAACAAAGTACCGCAGCGGCCACAGCACAGTAGAAGGAAATACCTGAAAGATGGTATTGAGTTAGAACATAGAATACATACATACACATATTGTTTAACTAAGCCTTACCAATAGAACAACCCGCTGGATAGAATGGCTCAGCATCAGCGCCACATAGCAACTGCACACGCGGTGCTCCCCAAGCCAATGGATGTAGAAATAGCGCCAACATAATGCTTATTGCTGCAAAACATTGACGTTAGCACTGAATTCATTCTTCGAAAATTTTGTCATGCGCTATTAGAAAAATGGTTGGAATGCTGGAATGACTCACCTGATACAACTTGTGCACAACCCGTCATGTTGTGTATGCTCTTGCCAAAAGCCGACTGTCGGCAGCAGGTTACCAGCGTCAACGCCACCGTTATGGAGTGCACAGCGAAGCCCAACGACATGAAGAACATCGTGGCCTTCCAAGCGGATGGGTAAACATTGCTGTCAGTCGCGAAGCCATCCAAATCGAAGGGACCGCAGTGGTAACCATAGCCGTGCATCATTTTGCAGCGTGTGTAAATACCCACGGACGGATAACGGACCGTGGGTATTGGTAACATTAATTGGGTTTCGTTTTGAATGGAAGAGCTTGTTACACGCGAGGAAATGCTCGAACCAACACTGACAAACGCTGGATTCGGACCGATTAACCATTTAGGTGTGACTATCGCTGACGCGATTAGCATGTCGGCCACCAGGCTCAGCACAAACCACACCAAACTGCCTCCGGTTATGATGACGTAACACATACTCGCTTAATTTTATTTCAGCTGCTGCAAAACTGCTGTCATTAAATCCACAGCCAATACTTTTCGAGCCGCTTGCGTTTGCCACTGACCGGGCTCAATGCATTTGAACGCTGAACTGACATGAAAAGAAAATACAGAAGTGCGTTCAATAAAAATATCTTTAATTTTGTGAAGACCTAACGAAATTATTTTACTTGGAATGGATTCGCTTGGAATATGCCAAAGAAAGATTCAGTTCGGGGAATACAATGCCCAAAATGTGTAACCTAAATAGAATCTCTGCGAACATAAGTATGTACGTACGTGTGTATACAAATCCACATTCATGCATACATACATATGTATGTATGTACATTGCTGGTGAGTAAACAAATTCAATGCAAAAACAAAAAAACACAAATTTATCAATCAAAACAATCCAATGCAGCAAAGAGCGAAATGAAAAATCGCTGAATATTGGCGATCAGCGATCGGCTAAAAATTACGTCACTGTTTGTTGGTTCTACACTCACTTTGTAGAAACAAAGTTACCCAGAAATGGGTCATACACATACAAACATGTTTTTGAGTGTGTTGGATTTACTTATTTTATGGAAAAATGTATGTACAGCTGTAGTCAAATTAATAGAAGAGACGGTCTCATATATACATATGTATGTATGTATGTATGTATGTATGTATATGTATATATTTAAGCCTATTATTTCATAATCAAATGACATTTTATAGAGAAGTAGAAATTAGTAAAATACAAAGGAAAACGTTAGCTTCGATTGCAACGAGCAGAAGCGCATTTTTTATAACGTAATAAGCAAAGTAATCCCTCAGCTTTTGGGATATCGTTCTGAAATTTTGCACCCGTTCTTTTCTCTCAAAGAAGTTGTCCTTGTGTCGAAACCGAAAATCAAAATCAAGTTTTTGTATAAAAACTGTTTTATACGTTTTATTAAATTATAAAATTACATGCAATTATTGTTATTAAATGATGGTAATTCAGAATGGCTACAATTGTAGTGAATTGTTGAAAAAAATCTGAAAAAACATTTGCAGAGTAGGTTTATAGAGTCTGAAGACTCTAGGCTCACAGAATTTTCCCCGATTTAGGAAAACAATATACTCATTGCATTTTTAGCCTGTGGCTGTCAACTAGTTCGGTTTCTAGCCTTTAAAATTTCGACTGTCACATTTAATAAAAAGTTAAAGTTTTAATGGTTTTGTGGAAAGTAGCCCATGAAGCATAAGGAATTATTTGGGTTTAAAGCTAACAGAGGGGATGTTCGAGCCTCAATGACAGCACCAGTATAGTAACACATCATATTCGATCAGCAGAAAATCAACAGTGTTAAAATATATTTTTTATATTGTTATAAGGTAAATGTCGACCCACTCCTATTAGTTTGTCAGCAACTGTATATATCTTTCCATATTATCGAATCTATACAAATGAAGTTTTGTTAACTTGAATTGCCTAATCATGCTATTAAATGCAATTTCCGCTGAATTAGTATTCGATGTCTTCAATTATAGTTAACATTTGCTCTATTAAATCACTTACTACGTATTTACATATGTTCATATGTATGTATGTATGTATGTATGGTATGTAATTTTGTACTCGTTACGCCTAAACTGTATCGACTGGTGAATTTGCATGTCCATTACTAAGTTCCACACCTACATATATTTTTCATTCATGCCCGTTTTATATACATACTTTTAATTGTATATGTATGTGTGCATGCCCAGCTTTTTTGTAACAGTATAAAATAGACACAATACATATGTATGTATGTATGTAAGTACGCAGTTTGCGAGTGCTATCGCGGGAGGCACAATGACCTGTAAACGATTTCAAATTAGCTAGAACGTTTATATTTAATAGAGGCGCAGCAAGGGCAAGGGCATAAAGAGGGTGTGCTGGGCAACCGCTGAATGGTTCATGGATGGAATATGCCACACACACATACAACAATACATGCCGACTATGAAATTATGACTGTTTGAGGTGATTCAAAGCTTTTGACGCGCCGGTAGCGCGAAACTAATCAAAATGTAATAAACAAGCGGCTGACAGTGTGATTTCCATTTGATATTTCGGTCGGTGTGGTCGCGATGTATTTGCTCTAAGCATGCTCGGCGCGTTAACCCGACAATTAACGGCACAATTAATTAAAACACAAACAAAAACAGTGCATGTGTTTGGTGCGCCAAACAGCTTTTGCCATGCACTTCCGCCCACGTGCGCACACATCATGTACAAACATACCATGTACAAACATACGCGTTCGTGTTTTTAATATTTTATTCTAACTTTTCTGTTGTTTTTTAGGATTTTTTTTGCCGCCACGGTCATTGTATTTGTAATGATGATGATGACTCCCAACGCGGAAGCTATAAACAAATTGCAACAGATACAGGCGTTCTTACAGCACAGCGCATGATCATCTAACTTAACAACGTGCTTCACTCCCACGGGTAGTCTGAACTTCAGCTGCAATGTGTGAGTGTGGACGGGCGGTTCCATAACTAGTACGGCGGCGTCTGTATTGCCGCACAGTGTGCAAAATCATAAAATTTCAAAGTATTTTTCGGAACAAAAAATAAGAAGTAACTTTAAACTTGACTGCAACGAAGCTAAAATTGTTTCCTTAATAGAACTTGATTTTGGTAGGTTGGTTTGCATGACAGTGGTTCAATATGAACAATTTGTTGATTGTACGTTCGGCTTGGTTAATAATCCATGCCAAATTCCTTGAAGGTACCTTGTCAAATAAAAGTTTAAATTCAGTGACTTGATTTTGATCGTTCATTTAAGTATACTGTTTGTGATATTGACCCATTATCAGCGGTTCCAGCAAATGAATAGCTTTTTGGGGAGAAAATGCCGTGCGCAAAATTTCAGATCAATATCTCAATTACTTAAGCACTAGTTCGCGTGTATACAGACAGACGTACGGACATGACAAAATCGGCTCAGCTCGTCACGCGAATCATATATGTATGTATGTATATAGGGTCTCCGTCGTTACCTTCTGAATGTTACAAACTTTATGGTAAACTTATATCGAGCAGTTTAAAATCAGCTAAATCAAGAAATAGACGTAAACTGATGGTAGAGCTTGATCCTACCGAAAACTCCCTTTCCACCTTGACTAAGATAGAATATATTTGGAGATAAATTTATCGATCGCAACTTCTTCGGTTTTGGATTTAAATTTGCGAGTGGTAAGAAGACTAAGTAACTCGGACTAAGTAGGCAATTGAGAAGTAAATTCCTCTCTCGACGAACAAAAACAAAACTCGATAAGTCGCTCTTTATTCCTATACTGCTATATGCTATTTGCTGTACTGCTATATGGCATCTGATGAGTCGACGTTATGAGTTTTTAAGAGAAAAGTTCTGCGGAAGATTTATGGTCCTTTGCGCGTTGGCCATGGCAAATATCGCATTCGATGGAACTATGAGCTGTAAGAGATATATGACGAAATTGACATAGTTCAGCGAATTAAAAGACAGCGGCTACGCTGGCTGGATCATGTCGTCAAGAATGGACGAAAACACTGCAGCTGGGAAGCAGAGGAAGAGGAAAACGTCCACTCCTTGGAAAGACCTTCCCTTGGAATCTAAAATTGGCGCCACCTTGCGAAGAGAAGAAACGACTGGCACGCTGTTGTTAATTTGGCTATAACCGCGTAGGCGGTTTCTACGCCAATAAAGAAGAAGAAAGAAAACTTCTAGAGAATTTATTACCTAAGGGTTAAAAGGACGTCGCCGAAGTTCGCAGTATACTCTTTCTAACACAATGAACTATTTAGAAAAACACACCAGAATCATCAAAGAATATGTCTGGTCATAACACTGTGCTTCACATCAGTTGCAAAGAAAACTTAAGTAAAGCCACAGCATTCAACCACTTTGTAAACAAGCTGGTCCACTGGGCATACAAAGGAGAACCTCTGCTTAACGTTTTAGCTGCCGGAGCTCACTCGATAAGATTTAATTTGTTTAGAGTTTCGAAAAGCATTGGCATCATCCGTGCAGCACATCGCTAATGGTAAAGCAGGGGGAGGTGGCGGAGGCGTCTACGACCTCAGTGCACGTAAGCCGCCAGTGCTTCGTCAACAGTTGTTTTACATGCCACATATTGTTGTTACAAAATAATTTCAGTGGTATTTGTTGTTATTATTTGGCTGTTTGATGGCATGTGCCCGGCTGGCTGCTCATAATTGTATGCTTGTGTTTTGGCAGCTGGTGGAAACAAGAGCGCGGCGCAACGAAGTGGTGAGAACACGGCGCTTGCAACTTCAGTGGCTTTGTTGGGCGATGCGGAAAGGCGAGAGAAAGGCAAGGTACAATGCAATTGATACCGATGCTATAAAATTCGAACACAGATATGCCTTAATTATAAATTAGAATAGAACGGCGTCTGCGGTTGGTTTTTCCTTTCAATTTTGCTTTCTTTGATGGGCATTCGCTCAAAATATACAGCAAATAATCATTAAATAAATATTATAATTAACAACAACAAAGCCGACAAGGCTTAATTTTGTATGCACTAAAGTCAAACGGCGCATTGTCTATTTGGATGGCTGGTGGTTTTGAAGCTTTCATGGTCGCCAAACTCCAATGACCGCGCACCAACCGGGGCGGGAGATGGCGATGGCGAGCATTACTCGGGACAATGTAATAGCAAAATATGGCGGGTTACTTGTGGGCGCGAAGCGAGTGCGGTGGCAATTAAAGTGGAATGTGCGTCTAGGTTGATAGTTAGGTTTTTGGGGTGCGGCTGCTTATGCTGACGCTGCCGTCGCCGCTCACTGACTGCCAAACGCTAAACAAACCGAAGCAACCAAACGGGGAGTAAATAAAATTAAGCGAGTGTACATGCATATATACACGTACATCGCGCACTGAGCCGTCGGACGGACAGTTGAAGTCATTGTTACTTACCACATTAATATGGCGAATGCAGCACACTCAAAAAAACCCACACACACACACATTACAAATAAAAATAAATATAATAAAATTAAACCAATAAAATACAGGAACAGTAGTATGACAAATATGGAAACAAATAAATGAAACAAAATACTAAACAAAGTAAAAGAAATTTATTATCGAAAAGTAGGGAGGCCCAATATGGCACGTAGACAAGTAAGGAATGGCTATGTTTTTGCGGAACCGAACATTAGGTACTTCCGTTAACTTGGATAATTTGAAAGTAAGTACTTAAAGAGACGAATGGTAGTTGACTACTAAAACTATTTTTGATTCCGAAAACCTTGAAGTTCTACGAAGCAAGTGGACCCAATTTTACTAATTTATAAATATAATCAGATTGTTTCAGTAATTTAGCATAAAGTTAATCGCACAGAGAGATTTTGTATCTTATACCATGTTCAGACCGACACTTAATCACACGATTTCGGCTGTTGAATGGATTATCCCACTAATCTTAAAAATTTATCAAGATTTCGCCATACAAAAATGACAGTTCCAAATCACTTCATTGAAATGATTTGAAACTGATCCCCCTAAATCTCTCTGTGCGACTCTGATTTCGCGCAATCTATTTGTCAGCACTGGAAATCTGTTACATTATCACAGCTGATTTAGACACTACAAAGGGAAAAAAATGTAAACAAACAAATTTTTTTTAAAGCAATGAATCTAATTTCATCTGAAAATCGACTTAAAAAATGAAAAAATGCATCCATTATTTCTATTATATGGAGAATATTTAAAAGCCGTATTTTTATTTCAAAATACTATATGACAATCTTTTCTTTTGATAAATATTAAGCGATGTGAATTCTTGAATGACAATAACAACTGTTTTTTTATCTTTCTAACGGCAGTGAGAACACTGTTGGGTTATGAAATGCTTAAATATAATCTAATCTTTTAAATTTTCGGTCTGAACATGGTATTATTGTGTTTTTAGTCGGTCGCAAGAAAACCTGCATTCATCTTTTTATTTTCAAATCGATAATAATTGTATGGGACCGCCAGTAGGAGATATGAAAAATCCCTTACAAATTAAATTGTTTCCATTTCGAAGGGTTTACCCTAACGAAATTGTTTATGCATCACTGCTATTAAGGGGGAGTAGGGTTTTAATTTTGTTTTTGCCTTATTGTGTTTTTCCTTAATGAATGCACAATATCTGCAACTAAATTTCAAAGTTTATTGGAATAAAATGGACGAAGATCACAGTCACTTTAGATTTCACGTTTTGAAAGATTTCCAAATTGCTGCACCGATCGTTTTTAAATTTCGAACACTGTTTCAGTACAGAATGTAAGAGGTAACGCTGGAGAGTTATTTTAATTTGTTTGTATGTTTCATTTTACAATAACAAATGAAGTAAATTTTTCACCAAA